>NC_066396.1:31833021-31930521 GCF_013377495.2 Cygnus atratus | reverse complement strand
CATATTACTTACTCATCTCTGGTTACTCAGCTTTGGATATCTGTCAGGCTTTTATTTTCTGTTGGTGAGTCTTCTGACCAAGACCTATTTATTTTATTTTATTTTATTTTATTTTATTTTATTTTATTTTATTTTATTTTATTTTAAACTTTACTTATTAATATTAGTAGAGATTGCTTCAAAGGGGATGTTTCCCTGATTCTTTGGTGTTTTGCAACACAGCACCAAGCTTTTGCAAATATCAGTCACTTTAGCAAATGAACTTAATCAATGCAGAGTTTAGTTCTTTGTGTAGACTGTAAAATATATTTGTCAGGACAATTCAATCCAATGTGGCTGTAAGCACTGCTTTGGTGGTTTGTTTTATGGAGAATATTCTAGGTTTTCATGTTCTTTACAGACATTAACTTTCTAGTTGATGCAACAGGTTGTGAGAAAGATTAACTATGAATGCAAATTTATGTGATAGGCCTGTACACCTAAAGAAAAACCCAAGATTTGGAGACACAAAGATGTGGGAGTGGCCATCCTACATGTTCAATTGGTAGGTTCACTAGATGATGTTAATGTTAATTCTTGACTCCACTTTCTGTACAAATTTATTCAATAAGAGACAGACCAAGAGCTACAAAAATACTAGATCAAAAAATGTAATTCCAACATTAATCGAAATAGGGAAACAGTTCCAAAGGCAATAAATTTTTTATTTTATTTTATTTTTTTTTTCCCTGGAGCACATGTCAGAGACATTAGAAAGGCTCTGCCACAGCTCATTAAACAGGAGGACTACTATCCTCTTGTTGTCATTCAGGTTGGGTCCCGGGAAGCTGCAACAAGAAGAATGAGTAATATTAAAAAGGACTTTGCATCCCTGGGAAGGATGTTGAAGGGATCAGGGATGCAGGTAGTGTTTTCACCTGTCCTCCCAATGGGTGACAGGGACCCAGAAAGAAGGAGGAGAACAGGTCAGGTAAATGACTGGCTGAGGGGATGGTGTCTGGACCAAGGCTTTGGGTATTTTGATCTGGGGCAGGCCTTCGAGAAAGCCTTCCCTTCCCTTCCCTCCCACCAAGTAGGTGGGTTGCTGACAGACTCCAGCTCAACAAGTGGGGCACAAGCGTATTGCGGAGCAAGGTCTCTGGATTTATTACCAGGGCTTTAAAGTAGGTTTGACAGGGGAAGGGAGGAGAGTTAGAAGTGACAGAAAAGGGCTGGGGGATGTTGTCACTGCTGACACTGATGAAGATAGTAGGGAAAAACCTCTGAGTTGTCTCATAGGATCATCTGAGGGCTCCTCCGAGAAGGTAATATTCCTGATAGCCTGTCCAGAATCTTCTTCTTGAGTCCCTCCAGGGATAACTGAGCCTGCTGCTTCCCTAAAGTGCCCGTATACCAATGCGCGAAGCATGGGAAATAAACAGAATGAGCTCGAGATCTGTGTATGGATGCGGGGCCACAATCTCACTGCAATCACAGAGGCATGGTGGGACAGCTTCCATGACTGGAACACTGTCATAGAGGGCTACGTCCTTTTTTAGGAAAGACAGGCTGGGGAAGCGAGTGGGAGGAGTTGCCCTTTATGTGAGGGAGCAATTAGAATGTAACCAGCTCCAGCTGGGGGAGGGTGATGAAGGAGTGGAGAGCTTGTGGGTGAGAATTAAGGAGTGGGCTCACGTGGGTGACACTGTTGTGGAGGTGTACTACAGGTCACAAGATCAGTAGGAAGCTGACAAGGCCTTCTACAAGCAGCTGGAAGTAGCTTCGCAATCCCGGGCGCTGGTTCTTATGGGGGCCTTCAATTATCCAGATATCTGTTGGGAAAGTAACTCGGCCAGGCACACACAGTCCAAATGGTTCCTTCAACGCGTTGAAGGTAATTTTCTGACGCCAGTGGTGGACGAACCAATGAGGCAGGGGTTGCTTCTGGACCTTGCTCTTACCAACAGGGATGGGCTTGTTAGGGATGTGAAGGCTGAGGGCAGCTTGGGATGCAGCGATCATGAGATGGTGGAGTTCAAGATGGAACTTGGTGGAAGAAGTAAGGCAAAAAGTAGGATTGCTACTCTGGATTTTTGGAGAGCCAACTTTGACCTCTTCCGGGACCTACTAGGGGGTATCTCATGGGCTAGATTGCTAGAAGGCAAGGGCGCTTGTGAGAATATTTAAACATGAATATTTAAACAGCACTTCTTCCAAGCTCAGGATTGGAGCATCCCGAAGAGTAGGAAATCGGGGAAAGGGGGCAGGAGACTTGCGTGGATAAGCAAGGAGCTCATCAACAAGATTAAAAGGAAGAGGAAGGTCTATGAAATGTGGAAAAAGGGCCTGTTCTCTTGGGATGAGTATAGGAGTGTTGTCAGGGCCTGCAGGGATGCAATGAGGAAGGCTAAAGCCCACCTGGAGGTGAAGCTTGCAGAAGAGATAATGGATAATAAGAAGTTTTTGTTTGGTTGGTTGGTTTTTTAGTATGTAAACTGTAAAAGAAAGACTAGAGATAATGTGGGTCCCCCGCTGAACGAGGGGGGTGTCCTGGTAACGGGGGACGCTGAGAAGGCAGAGATACAGAATGACTTCTTTGCTTTGGTCTTTACTTTAAAGACTACCCCCAGGACTCCTGGACCCTGGAGGGAGGAGAAAGGGTCTGGGAAATGGAGATCTACCCCCTGGTTGACAAGGGAGTGGTTCAGGAACATCTGAGTGGGATCAACACACACAAACCCATGGGTCCCGAAGGGATGCATCCACGTGTGCTGAGGGAGTTAGTGGAGGTGATCGCCGAACCGCTCTCTATCATCTTTGAAAGGTCCTGGAGAATAGGAGAGGTGCATGAAGGCTGGAGGATAGCCAATGTCACTCCGGTCTTCAAGAAGGGCAAGAAGGAGGATCCGGGAAACTACAGGCCAGTCAGTCTCACCTCTGTCCCTGGAAAGGTGTTGAACAGCTTGTGCTGGATGCCATCTCCAAGCAATTGGAAGAGAAGAATGTTATGAGGAGTAGTCAGCATGGATTCACCAAGGGGAAATCGTGCTCAACAAACCTCATAGCTTTCTATGATGGCATCACCAGCTGGGTAGATGGAGGGGAGAGCAGTGGATGTCATCTACCTTGACTTTAGCAAGGCTTTTGATACTGTCTCCCACCACATCCTGCTAGCAAAGCTGAGAAAGTGTGCGATAGACGAGTGGACAGTAAGGTGGGTTGAGAACTGGCTGACTGGCCGAGCTCAGAGGGTGGTGATTGGCGCGCAGAGTCCGGCTGGAGACCTGTGACTAGCGGTGTTCTCAAGGGCTCGGTGCTGGGTCTGGTCTTGTTCAACATCTTCATCGACGACCTTGACGACGGAAGAGTGTCTGTCCTCAGCAAGTATGCCGATGACACAAAGCTGGGAGGAGTGGCCGACATGCCAGAAGGCTGTGCTGCCAGTCAGCGAGACCTGGACAGGCTGGAGAGCTGGGTAGGAAGTAACCAAATGAGGTTTGACAAGAGCAAGTGTAGAGTCCTGCATGTGGGAAGGAACAACCGCACGTATCAGTACAGGCTGGGGGATGACCTGCTGGAGAGGAGCTCTGAGGAGAAGGACCTGGGGGTCCTGGTGGATGACAGGTTGACCATGAGCCAGCAGTGTGCCCTGGTGGCCTAGAAGGCCAATGGGATCCTGGCGCGCATTAAAAGGAGAGTGGCCAGCAGGTTAAGGGAGGTGATCCTCCCCCTCTACTCTGCCCTGGTCAGGCCCCACCTGGTGTACTGTGTCCAGTTCTGGGCTCCCCGGTACAAAAAAGACAGGGATCTCTTGGAAAGAGTCCAGCGGAGGTCCACAAAGGTGATACGGGGCCTGGAGCGTCTTCCCTATGAGGAAAGGCTGAGAGACCTGGGTCTGTTCAGCCTTGAGAAGAGAAGATTGAGAGGGGGTCTTATTAATGTTTACACGTATCTTAAGTGTGGGAGACAGAGGGATTTGACCAACCTCTTTTCAGTGGTGTGTGGGGATAGGACAAGGGGCAATGGCCACAAAATGGAGCACAGGAAGTTCCGCACCAACATGCGAATGAACGTCTTCACAGTGAGGGTGACGGAGCACTGGAACAGGCTGTGCAGGGATGTTGTGGAGTCTCCTTCTCTGGAGATATTCAAGGCCCGTCTGGACGCCTACCTGTGCAACCTGCTCTAGGGAACCTGCTTTGCAGGGGGTTGGACCCTATGGTCTCTTGAGGTCCCTTCCAACCCCTACAATTCTGTGATTCTGTGAAGTTTTAAATTTCCTTTAAAAAAAAAAACAAGAAACAAAACAAAACAAAAAAAATTAAATACACTGAAGTTGTGATAACTTAACTGTTTTATGTGTTTTATATATCTGGCTATTCCACCAGATGTTTGGCTTTAAAGATTATTGAAATTAGGTGGTAGAACGTCTTAATAAAAAAGTCTAAAAAAAAAAAAAACAGCATATTTACTGAAAGCTTAGATCAAATATTTAAATTGTCCATTTTTATATTGGGGAATTTAATTGATTTTATGGCTCTGTGGATAGAGACATACTGATGCATAAATAACTTGTGCTGTATGATGACGGTGCTGACAACGGTTTGATCTTTTATCTGAAAATAGACCATTCTGTGGTTTTAAAGCTGCCTTTCCTCTAATAACCAACCATTAGGTGCTAGAATGATAATAACCTCTGGTAACC
The DNA here is from genome assembly GCF_013377495.2 of Cygnus atratus. Classification (NCBI taxonomy): domain Eukaryota; kingdom Metazoa; phylum Chordata; class Aves; order Anseriformes; family Anatidae; genus Cygnus; species Cygnus atratus. The sequence continues at coordinate 31,925,837 of NC_066396.1, read as the reverse complement.
TTCAGATGATGTTATGTGGCATTCATCTACAAGTACCAATAACTAGCTTCCTTCTGGTTCATAAAACACTTGGATTCAGTTCTTCCATTAGGGAAGTCTCAGCAGTTTTTCTCAACTACAGTTTAAAAAATTGCACTACTGGTGGTTTGTTCACCGATAAAATTATGTTCTACACTTTTTTATCAGAGAAAGTTCCCCTCAGTGGTTTCGTTTAAAGTTTTTACGAATTATTTAATCAGAATTTATGTGCAGTCCCTGTAAACATAATTATCTTGTTATACAGACTATTTATTATTAAATTACTAATTTCAATAATATCTGTGTGTTACCCTGCTGGTAATATAACTGAATATCCAGCACTTGCAAACCAAACAAATACTGTCTAAATGCAGTTGGACTTCAGCCCTTTCATGTGCAAAACCTGTCTCTTATGATTTCAAATCGTTAGTAAGAATTTCTCATTTTAATAAATCTTGAATCAAACATGGAAGATGCTACACTAAACCAACATAAACCACTCTGACTTGAAAATGATGTAGCATACTTGCAGAAGGTTTCACAGCTAAATTTTTTTTTTTAAATAAATTCCATGAGCATAAATATATATAAAAAAATAACATTAAGATAGAATTGTATGTTTAAATTATAACCTGTACTCCAATACCAGTGAGTTCACTCTTAACTTATGGTAATTTTTTTTAGAAATAACCATTTATGAGGGGGTGTGTAATTAAAGTGGTAAGCTGTCTGCAACTTTGACTTTAAAAATAAAAATATTGTGCTGAAAGCAAGTATTAACATTGATGTAGCTTGAGGAAAATTCAAAGTGTTTATAAGTTTAAAACTGGTGTCAATTAGGGGAGAAGAACTGATTTTACTGAAAAGTGTCATACCTTTTCCTCTTAAAGGGACTTTTTTTTAATGTATTGCTAAAACATTATTATTTACACACACACACAAAATGTAAATATGATGTAATTACATTTGTATTGGGAGGGGGGAGGGTTGCCATTACATCCCTTTAAACACGTCAGTAAAATGTGAATTTGATGTAACCTTTAGCTGAATTATTAATTTCAGTTAGCAAGAAATCATTATTAATCATTTCAGTTGGAGGTCCTGCAGGGGTCTCTTTTGGCCTTGTTATTTTGCAATGTTTACAAAAAAAACAACACAAGCAAACAAACAAAAAAATACACATTTTAATGACGAAGAAACCAAAAGCTAGGCAGGATTATAAATGCCCCAAAAGACAGGATTAAGCTAATAAGAATTTATAAATTAATATTTTTAAAAGTCTTAGCAAACTATAGACCTCACCCAAAATCAATAGTATTTAATAGAAATGCAAGAAGACCACAAAATGCATGGGCACAAACCAGAAACCACTGTGTAGACTGCAGAAACACAAAAATTGAACACAGCCTAACACAGTTCCAGTACAGCAGAAAAAAAAAAAAAAAAGCAAATAAACAAAAACCACTCCACAGTAAATTGCACAGTACTGCCTCTATCTATGCATATTTCATCTCTTTAAGGACCTCTTTAAGCATACAATAATTTCTTCCCATACCATGCTCTATGTACCTCAGCTTGCTTCTAGTAGCAAGCACCTGAGAGGAAAGTGAGGTTTCATACTAATAAATTATCAGTACACAGCCTAGGGTGTGTATGTAGGTATTACGACTACTAGAGAGAAGGTAGAGAACATTTGCTCTCAAGTCCATATGCAGCCTTCCAGTCCACATACAGACAAGAAAATATGAAAGGAATGCTGCAAACAAAAGACACCTTTTAATAGAAATCAATTGATAATAGTGTTCTATAAAATATAGAGTCTATGGGTAGTCCCGAGGGAAGACTAAACTGCAGTGTTTTGGCAACAAAACTGGATATTCTGCTAAAGTTAATACTCAGAAGACCAGGAAAAAGAGGTATTGTATACAAGAATAGATTACCTGCCAAGGAGTTTATGTATGTTATTATGAAGATAATCTCCATAAAATAAATGAATTGGATAACCTTTTGAATTTGTGGGCTTTGAAATATATATAAAGCTGCATTTTGCAGTAAAGCAGAATATTCCCTCAAGAGATTAAGAAACGGGAATTATAAAATTTGCAATTTTTTTTTTTTATTCCTTCAGAGGGCATTTTTCATTTTCTTTCCAGAAAATTGAACAGATTTATAAAGATTTTCATTCAGCAGTATTTTTGCTGTTGTTGGAAAAGTAGTGCAATATGCTAAGTCTGTGGATCTAAAATACATTTGGAAATAAATAGGAACTGTGTTTTTCAAGTGAAGGCAACACAGTTAATACGTAAAATGATGGAGAAGTCCTAAACAAAATGTACTCTTACTGTAGGCTGTACTTAAATCTGTGTCCAGTTGTAGAAGAACTAGATAACAGAATTATCTACAAGGCTATCATCCTTCTCTTTTGCATCATATTTTTTTTCTCCAAAAATAAGAATTTTTTAAAGGGAACAGAGAGGGAGATGGATTTTGTTTTACCCAGAAATATTTTTCAATAAACAAAAATTAAATAGTGTCAAAAAATTAATTCCACTGGGATGAAATATCAAGAAAATCCTATCTCAGTTACAGCCTATTTGCTTGAATTACACTCTCATTTTGTTGTGGATATTTCAGGATACTATTTGATCATTCATACTTTGCATGAGAATGAAGGAACATTTTTTCCTGGAACTGAATTCAACTGTCAAAGAGTAAACAAACATCTGTTTGTTCATGGTTAGTGCAACCTTTTCACAAAAAAATGACAATGAAAGGAAGGTAAAACAATAAAAAACAATGTCAGAAAACTGTGCTCCTAATAGATTTTGTTTCTCTTGATGATCATCATAAAAATAGTAAGGTTTGTTCTCAATGCCTTATTACAATGTGTTACAAGTATTTTAAAGTCAACGTCTAAAAAAGCATTAGACAGAATTCTAATCTCTCTCACTTTTTTTTTCTACCCTCTTGAGGGAAAGGTGCTGTAGTCCAATACTGAGTCATCATATAGTAGTTGTTACCTCTTGTAAGTTTATATTGTGCCTTTAAATTATAGCTGTTATAAAGGAGTTTGAAAATACAATAGTCCATTTAGTTAATAATCATTCTCATCAATTATTTTTAATTAAGTGATACAGTCAACAGAATAAAGGATTATTACTTGATAATACGTTCCTGCTTGTTTTCTAAAATTGTGATGACTACAGGTAATGGAGGTCTTGCAAAAGATTTAAAGAAATTAAGGAAAAAGAATCCTTTAAAAAATTGCTAAGAAACATCACACAGAATTAGGAATTAGCTAAAAATGTAACTGTTGCTGAGTACCGCCCTGACATCTGTGAGTATAATCTTAGAGAATAAATCACTTTTTACTTAAATGAAAACCAAATTATTTAAATTATTTTCAGGAAATACAGTTCCTGTTCTCTCTAAAGTATGATTAATTTGCTTCCAACACAATAAAGGAAGTAGTTTATCGACATTTTATTTTTATACACATAGAAATAATCCTTAGTAAAAAAGAAAAGCACTTTTGATATATACCTCTTAATGCATATGAGAAATATTAATCAAAACTACCAAAACTTGAGTTAAAAAAGCTGAAAAATCTTAAGACCCTTTTATGAAGCAGGAATGTTTGTGAAAAGAAAAAAAGATTGTGACGTTCCCAGATCAGTATTTCAGTTCACAATGCAGGATTATATTTGATGTTTGTTATCCTACAATTTACTGATTTAATACACTTAGAGGTTTTCTAGGCAAGGATTAGAGTGGTGACCACTCTCCACAGACCTTTATTCTGTAGATTAAGAAACTCAGTTTTATTTGTAGTACCATTCAAAGATCATTCACTGGCTAAACATTTTTGGAACATCTTTTAAGAGTCATGATAAAAAGACATAAATTGTTAAGCATGTAGATGAAGTTCAGACTGTGGTGTTACTTAATGTGGTGTGTTACAAATAGAGAGTATTTGGGGATTCAGGTTTAATGATACTGTTTTGAGATTTTTGAACTTTTATCTGGTATATCTGACTTGATCTGTAAATATACCATTACACAGAGTATATAACTAAATTAGGTTATACTAGAAAAATAACAAGAAAAATTATAGTAGGGTTCACTGATGAGATTTACTAGGTCCACTTAGCTTCACGTTTACAGTTTCATTATCTGTTTAATTTTTATTTTTTTTTTCTTACATGTCAAAATATGATAGTTTGCCTGAAGAGACACCAGGCCTGATTTGTTTTCTAATCCTAAGTGATTTTTTTTTTCCTTCAATGTTCAGTACTGCTAAGCAAAACATTCTAGTTTACAGTCGGAGAATTTTTCAAAAATTTAATCTTTTTTTTTCCCTTTCAAACATATTTTGCTGCATATAGAAATGTAAATTAGTAATTAATTTAAAAATAATTATTAAAAATTTCAGCATTCAAAACAGATGTTACAAAAGTATTTTTTTAATGCCATCAGCAATTTAAAACAAACAAAAAAAAACATACACACTGAAAAATAAGACTTATATTTGAAGATATGCATGTCACATGCTATTATGCCCAACAGAAGCAGTTTGCATAGCTATCCCTACAACAGTATTCTAAAGTATTTATAATATTCCATTCATCCCACTTGTGTTTTCAGACTCTTTTATTAAAACTAACAAAAAAACCATCTTTCATCATCTGTTAATTAATTAATCTTAATAAAAAAATGACAAGAACTGGGAAAAGATCATAAAAATGTGAACATAAGAATTTGTTAGCCTGAATATATAAATTGTTCATTCTACTTGCCACTCTATTTCTAAAAATATCTATGACACACAGAAGGGGAAGAAGGAACTTATTTTAACCTAGATACAAGAGTAAGTATTTTACTTTATTATAATTATTATTGTTTCTAAGTAGAATTTCATCATAGAAGCAAAAAGAAACATAATTTGAAAAATTGGTTTGCTTTTCTTTATACAATTGAGTACTTTTGTTTCTGAGAGACAAATGTGCAGCTATCGAATTGTTGTGCTACCTTATCTGACAACCTTTATTGGTGCATTGTTGCATGGGAGTTTCATCTGCATTCACATATATAGCTTACTAAGCAGAACTTCCTCTTCCTATTAGTCATGCATTTCACAATGTTTAATATGTTATTTTTACTCGCATTTGCTATGTTTCATTACAATTTGTAGTTAAATTATTCAGCTATTTCAGTGGAAACTTAGCTACTTTTATTTCATTACTTGTTTTAAAAAAATAAATTTCATCTGTCATACAAATCACACTTTCTACTGAGATAAAATTGTCTTGGTATCGTAATTCAAATTAAACATCTTTTTGTACAATATCAAAATGGTGTTTTTCTTTGTTTGTTTGTATTTTATATGGGTTAAAACTGTACCAAAATAGTTTTTCTCCATATATATTCAAAATAACAAAACAGGAAAAGGTGTTGTGAACCACAAATGAATTTAGAATCGTTTACATGATTTGGGTTTAAAAGGCATTTTTTCACCTGTGTTAATTCTTATTAGTGGTCATATAGAACTGCTTGTGAGGACAGTCTCAATATAATAGGATGTCTTAAATAATCTTAAATAAAGATTACAGAGATATACATACTTCCTCCAAAACATTCAGATTACCAATATAGCATTTAATCTTCTCTTCTGTATTAATTACTTAAAAATAGCTTAAATGTAGTATTATATTCATTCAGATTTTTATATATATATACATCCTGTTCTATTACTCAAACAGACATATTTAGATTTTGTGTATCTTCTAGAATTTCTTTGCAAGATCTTAAATTTTAATCAGTAATCTTCATTAATGTTGTACTAGAAAGAGGAAAAATGCGCGTAGAGAAAAAGTTGGAAACTAATTTGCTGCAGGAAAATCAATTTTTGATTTTTCTTATTAAGCTAATGGGTAACCTCAAGCCTTATTAATGGAATAACCATGGTTATAGTATTGATAAAATTAAAAAATCTTAGCAATTACAAAGAAATGCATCCAGTTTCATGAAATGAAATTTCATTCTATGATGAATTATCTGTATCTGATGCTTATAAAGGAGATGTGTTGTAGTAATCTGTTTTATTCCTCTGCTTATATAGAAGAAATTGCATTTTTGCCTCCCCAGATTTTCAAACATCCACTTCCAGTCAGATTCTCTTTTGCTTTTATTCCAATGCACTTTTATCAGTTGTCACAGACCATTGACTCCTTTCAGACATTAAATGTATATTTCTTATGATTACTTTGATTATTTTGATTTCATTCTTAGAACCACATTCTTATAATGCAGTCTAAAATTCTCTTATCTGTCTACCTACCTACCTACCTACCTACCTATCTTCTGAGCACTGAAGTAATTTATTTTCTAAAGGTGCTATTTATGTTCAAATAAACTTATCAAATCATAGTTTGAACTGCTCTGGTTTACAGTCTGAACCCATTGTATCCAGATATCCATGGAGTTTATTGGTTTCCACAGAAATTCACAAATTCTCAGCTGTTTGATAGAGTTTAAATTTTCCTCACAGTGTGTGTGTGGAAGAGGGGTAGGAGGTGGTCAGGGGGAAGGGGTATGCACAATATGAATACCCTAGACAGGTTAGCCTTTTGTTGGTCTACTTTCTAATGTATAACATGCTTCATCAACCAACCTGTGGTGGCTTTACTCAGGTGGGCAGCTGAGCTCCACCACAACCACTCTCTCACTCCCCTCTTCAAACGGAAAGGGGGAGAAAACACAGTGAAAAGGGCTCAATGACATGGACAGGTAAGGACAGGGAGATCACTCAACAATTACTGTCACAGGCAAAACAGAGTCAGCACAGGGAGATTTGAGAAATGTATTACCTATTACTAACAAGCTAGAGAAGTGAGAGACAAGGAAAATAAACTACAAAAACACCTTTGCCCCATCTACCCTCTTCCACCTCCTACCCTTGAGCAGTGCAGGGGAACCTCTGCTCCAACAGGTGCTCTCCACAGGCTGCAGCCTACCTCAGGCCAGATCTACCTGCTCCACCGTGGGCTCCTCCACAGGTTGTAGCACAGAGATCTGCTCCACTGTGGGACCCATGGGCTGCAAGGTCACAGCCTGCTCCACCATGGGCCTCTCTGCAAGCTGCAGGGGAACTTCAGATCTGGCACCTGGAGCACCTTCTCCCCCTCCTTCACTCACCATGGTGTCTACAGGGCTCTTTCTCACAACTCACTCTCCCAGATGCTGTTGTGCAGCAGTTTTTGTTTGTTTGTTTGTTTTCCCCTTTCTTAAATCTGCTCTCACAGAGGCTCAAACAACATTGCTTATTTGCTTAGCTTTGGACAGCGGTGGGTCCCTTTGGAGCTGGCTGGAACTGGCCCTTATCTAACACGGGGCAGCTTCTGGATTCTTTTCACAGAGGCCACCCCTGCAGCCCCCTACTACCAAAACCTTGCCATATAAACCCAATACACATCCAAAGTGTACCATGCAATGTTTTAACTCATTGATTTCTCTGTAGTATATGTGTATGTTAATTACTTGAAGCACTGAACTATCATTTACCCATTTTGCTGTATATCTATTGTCCAGCCATTCATTGCCAGTGATGATAGGTAGCTTTTGTTTTGTATTTCTTAGATCTCAGGATAGAGTATTTTTGATCCAGTTCCAAACCTGCAGGCTCAGGGTGAGTAATTGTTTTTGATATTTCTTTTTGCTGAATTTGGATATTTATGTGAAGAAATGCATTCTAGCATGTTTCCTGGATCATGAAATATATATATATATATATATACACACATATATATGTACATACACAGGTAAGATATATGATAATGTCAGCTGGTAATATCAGCCATTAATTCATGTCTTACTACCACCACCAAGAGAATGAGAGGAAAATTTTTTATTTTTATTTTTTTTTTTTCCATCCTGAGTAACCAGAAAATAAATTTGTTGTCGTTGTTGTTGTTGTTGATATGGTTTTTGTTTGTTTGTTTGCTTGTTTTTGGCATAGTTTAACTGAAGATACTGTGATATAACTGAATTTCTTCAGTGCTATATCTGCGTAACTTAACTGAGTTGTATTTTGGGAGTATTAGTAATATAGTCATCAAAGACAAGAGCTGACATAATTTCAAAGTGAAAGAGATAACATGAACCAAAAGGTAATGATTTTTTAAAAGGACAGAATTTCTCCAGATATAAATGGCAATTTTTATATTAAATCTGTTGTAAGAAACTATACTTTTGGAATGAATAGGGGACAGGAATGGTAAGAAGTAAAACTTTTTTTATAATCACATGTTGTGTTTTATCAAAATGGTTTCCCCTTAGCAAATGTTTAATGTGACTATGTTGGGAAGTGCAATGAAAGATGGATAACTGTTAGAAGGAAAGCTAAAATTATTGGAAACGTGCGCTTGTTGTAGTTAATTTTTTTCTCTTTTCCATACACAAGGACTTTTGGGAAAACATGTTTAATGTGATGTCATTTGAATGAAGTATGTTGACTTTTAGCATGTTGCTAAAATCAGTTTAAAAGTAATGTCATGAGGCTATTAAGATCAACAAGCTTGAACCAAAACATTCTCATGTGTTTTAATCTTGTTTCATAATATTAAGAAGAATAAAGTGAGTGCTTGTTCTGTAACAAGCGACAATAACATTAACATGTACTTGAGATCAAACTCATGAGGAAAACTTATTTGTATAACACATATAGCTGTCATGCTCCACATACATAGGCAGCAAACAACACTCCTAGACAGTAGAAACCTAAACCCAGGAGAACAGATCTGTCAGCTTTGTTTTATGACTCCACTGACTGTGTGAATGTAGTAGTTCAAAAAGCAACATAGCAGAAATAATTATGTGTTTCACTGTGTCATTATTTTTTTAATTAGTTACAAACTATAAGCTTTAAGGCAGGCTTTCATTTCAGAAGCTTATTGTGCAAGCCTAAAATTTAGAATTGGTAATATCAATTTTAAAGGTTCCCAGAAAATATTTTTTTCCTCAATATTTGGGCAGGTCCAGTGGGCTTTGTTTCTATCCGATCTCTTTTGTTTTTCTGTAAGATTATTTCTTTCTCTTTTGATTGTTTTCCCTGAGGAGTGGAGTTGAATATTGCTATCTCACAGCCTGTACATCACATCTGTCTTCCTGCAGTCTTCCCTGCAGATCTGAAGATGATACCGAGGTGTCTATTGTAGTCTATAATCTAGTTTTAAATTTCAAATCCCTGAAATCTAGTATTTTTCTAGATAGTCGAGTGTGTAGAGGCTTATTTAGATTCCTGTAAAGGTCCTCTACTCAGAGAAATTCTGTAGGAGTATGCAAACTAATATTGTCAAAAGTCCTATCTGTACAAATATCTGCCTCTTTAAGTTTCTTAATGTCTAGTGGTTGAGGAAACATTAACAATGTTTAAAAACATTACACCGAACTCATTAGGGAAATCTCACTATAGTATTATGTTACTTAACATAGACTTCATGGCAATCTATTTCTGCCTTATTTTTTTAACAACTGCTATATAAAATATACATAATCCATACAATATGTATGTGTGTGTATGTATCGTGCATAATAAAGCTTTGTTTTTGAAGAAAGAAGTGTACAAAACCAATAATAGGTCATAGTCTGAGAAGTTAGGATTTCAAAAATAGCTTAAACTATACTTTGTGCTTATGAATATAAGAGACATAACCATAACATGGATAACCATATTAGCTAATTAATAATTATCATAAAAGTATGGTAAAATATGTTTTTGTGTGAGGGGAAAAAATTCAAATTAAACATAACAGAAATAAACACCAATTATGGGGAAAATCCAGCACAAAAGAAGCTCTAACCAATTTTTATGTTGGCTCACTTAAGTTTACTATACTTGGAGCAATTAAAAGATACAGCTGCTAAGACTCTGCTATGGAAAGGTACTCATTTCCAATAACAAAATCTTTCCAAGCTGTTCAAAGTAGAAAGATAGTTTATTTCATTCCTTGCATAAACTGACCGTGTTCGAATGATATAAATTAGAGATGGGATTCTCCCTGGTGGTCTTTTTAAACTGTAGTTATAGCTGCTTTTTTTTTTTTTTTCCTGATATTGTTTTATTGTTTTATTTGCCTGCATCTTTTTTCTTTTCTTTTTTTTTTCTTTACATATATGTGATGAAGATAACCAGAGCAGACCTAGAATAGGCTGTTACTGAAGTTTTGAAGAATTCTTGTGAAATTTGAATCAGGGATGAAGTCCAGTCCTGTAGAGAAAGCAGTATTTTCATCAAATATAAGTTTAAGCAGATTTGTGACATATTTGATTTAGTTATTTATATACTTGAAAAAAAAAAAAAAAAAAAAGGATATGGATAAATGTAAGTAGCAGTGTCACCATTAAAATACCACTACAGACTTTGCACACCTTGCCATGGCTAAAAAAAAAAAACAAACAAGAAATTAAATTGTGTTTAAAATAAAACAAACAAAAACAACTTAGTAAATTGGAACCAGTGCATGAAGATAAATCTATAAGACTGAACTTACCTAGCGTTATGTCAAAGTCATGTCTGTGCCACCCCGTCATACCCAATATTTATTCAATATTTATTCATTTCCATAGTAAATAAATTTCTTATTCCCATCCCCATTTCTTCTTCTCTCTTTTTTCTCTCTTTTTTTTTTTCTAATAATCTCTTTCTAATTCAGATCTTGATTTATTTTTAACTTTGTTCAGACTTATGTATGTAGCATTGCCATGTTCCTTGACCATGTCAATCAGCCAATCAAACAAGCAATGTACTCCTTTACAGATAACTTTTAAATGTGCGAGGGGAGGAAACCAAAAAATCTGTTTCCTGCTCATATTGAGGGTGAATAGAGATGAGTCTGCCAAAGGCAATGGATAACCGTAGCAGTTTTGAAGAATTTGTCTTTATGCTAAGAAAATAAAAGGATTTTGATAACTGTCCAGAGTTGTCTTTCTCACATTTTCAATAATTTTCTGTCAGTTAAAGGAATATCAAGGAAGGAATTTGGCATGCCATGTAAGCTTTTCATGTTCAGCTTGTGAGCCTTTTGCCTATTAGCTTGGCACTTAAGAAATTAGTTTTTCTTGGTCATTGATCAGTAGAGTGGTCAAGAATTTATTATCCCAGAAATTTAATAAGCTATACTTTTTTATAGAATAAAATCATCTAATCTAGAAACAGATAAATCTTTGCCCATTTAAAAAAAAAAAAAAAAAAAAAAAGATAATTTTAAAGATTGAATTTTCAGGAAAAGTACATTTAAAATGCTGTTTTACCTGAATTCCTCTAAATGCTGTTCCACAAACAACCATGTGTAAGACTATAGATAATGGCTATATGTTCACTGGCAAAACCTTACCATATACAATACTGTATTTGGAAATCTTTACTGCTGATTATTAATTTATATATGAATAGATAGACATAAACACAAACTTATATGGTACACATTTTTAAGAATACATTAAGCCTTGTGAATTCTCTCTATGTTTGATCCTGTTCAGTCCTTAAGTGTGAGTGTTATTTTCTTAGATAAATATACTTATCCTATATATTTACATATTTCCAATGAGATAGGCAATATTTTCTTAAAAGCCCTGTGAAAGTGCTTAGCTAATGAAAGTCCTTGAAAAGTGAATTTCAAGCATGGTGTTTGTAACAATACAGACAAAACAAACACAACAAATTATATTTTAATACTCTTAGTAGTAATTTACCAGTAAGTGAATCAATATGACTAAAAACTTTGCAGCTCATGCCACAATACAAATAAAAGGTTGGATGTAGGACAAGAATGAGGTGTGTTATTTTTCTAAGGTTGTTTTGCTTTTCTGATATTGACCAAAAAATAAAAAAAAAAAAAAAAAAAAAAACAGGTTATTTATACTGAAACATATTCTATCTTTCTGAACAATTAAAAAGTATCAACTAAAAAAAAATCTTTTACTTGAAACACAGTATATTCCATAAATATTTTTTGATCAAGGAATAAAATTAATAAAATATTAACTGACTTGCATAAAATTTTAAAAGAAAAAAAAAAGCTTTTGTACTGAAGACTACTTTAATTTTCTAGTGTATGTTCTCTGAAAATATTGATTAAAAATCTCTATGATGGTAACAGTCTAAGAAAATCATTATTAGAAAAACATTACAAAATCCTTATAATATTTTGCCTTTTGTACCTCTGAGAATGTCATTCTATCTCTCGGTAGTACGATTATTTCTGAATTAAAAATGAGATTTAAAAGAAAAAGCAGCTTGGATCTAATTTTCAGGTGGATGGTGCTAAACATACAGTGGAATTTACGTTTAAATCTCTTCTTATATAAGCTAGAGACCCATACTAGGATTTTCAGGATTTAATAGGAAGGTTGTATTTTGCTACATAAAAAGTATTTTGATAGTTCTCAGCAACCAGTAGTTGCACCTTAAAATTTGCTCTCAGATCTTGTGTGGAACAACAGACTATGTTGTAGGGCTGTAAGTTGAGAGAAGATACGTATTTATTAGAAACTAAATGAAGTCAATCAAGAACGAAATGATGATGTAATACTGCCACATATGCAACTGGATAAACTGATTCAAAATTTAATGCTATTTAAACTACTAAATGGGTGACATGCATGCCTTTTCTGACACACAGAAATCACTAGTAATAGGCACAATGGAGGCTACATTACTAAAGGATTAGCAATTGCTCTTAGGCTGATTTCCTTACATATCTTTGATCTTCTTTGAATAACCATATCCATCCCACCAAACACAATTATTATTGGTTACTGTCAGGCTACAAGAAAAGAGGGGAATTTATTTGAATCCATTACCGTATACTCAAAGACTATGTCAGTATCTGCTTATCATAAGTTCAGTTATTCACATTGACAAAGGATGTAGAATTGGAAATGTAAATTATAAGTTACAGGTAAAATTGTTTCTTTCATCCAGTCTCAAATATTACTGAATATCTGAAACACGGATGATTTAAAATGCAACATAGCAGAATTTTTTTCCATTTGCTTATGCAGAGACCTGCTAAACCTCTGAATAGAGAAAATTTTCCCCAGGACCAAAATATATCGTGCTACCATGTTGGAATGCTGCAAGAAAACATTAATAACTCATATAATCTCACTTTACTCATGATAAGATTGAATCGGGGATAAATTTGAGGACTTTTTTATTGTATACATATATATATATATATAAAATATGTATATATATATAATGTAATGACAGATTTAAACTCTTTTTCAGTTTTTAAAGAACTGAGAATTATTCTTCAGGTATCTTTCCCAAAAGCTAGTAGAAAATTCTGCCATTGATGTCAGTGACCTGTAAATGAACTCCTATTTGTACGTATGTGCATGTATCTATGCAGTTCTAGTGGGCTTGGTGCTACACAGAAGTCCTTGTCAGACAGCTCCATGTACTATACCTTCTTACATATGCAGATATTTATACCTATTGTTTAATATAAATTATTTTCACTGGACTTATAAGGACGTAAAAACAAATGGGTGAGTCATTATTCTGTACAACTCACCTGCAAAAAGGGAGGGGATGTAAGAATTTGCCTAATAAAATCTAAAAAGCTTTATAAATCATAGAATCATAGAATATCCTGAGTTGGAAGGGACACACAAGGATCATTGAGTCCAACCCCTGGCTCCACACAGGTCCACCTGTTCAGACTATATGACTAAGTGCACAGCCCAAACGCTTCCTAAACTCTGACAGGCTTGGTGCTGTGACTACGTCCCTGAGGAGTCTGTTCCAGTGCGTGACAACCCTACTGATGAAAAACCTCTTCCTGATATCCAATCTGAACCTCCCCTGTCGCAGCTGGACTCCATTCCTGCGGGTCCTATTACTTGCCATTAAAGAGAACAGATCGGCGTGTGCCCCTCCACTCCCCGTCGTGAGGAAGCTATAGACAGCAATGAGGTCTCCCCTCAGTCTCTTCTTTTCCAGGCTGAACAGGCCAAGTGACCTCAGCCACTTCTTCCTCTCTAGGCCCTTACCCTCTTTGTAGCCCTTCTCTGGTCACTCTCCAATAGTTTCACATCCTTTTTGTACTGTGGTGCCCAGAACTGCACACATTACTCAAAGTGAGGCCGCACCAGCGCAGAGTAGATCAGGACAATCACTTCCCTCAACTGACTAGCAACGCCGTGCTTGATGTACCCCATGATATGGTTGGCCCTCTTGGCTGCCAGGGCACACTGCTGGCTCGTATTCAGCTTGCTATCAACAACAATCCCCAGATCCCTCTCTGCGGGGCTGCTCTCCAGCATCTCATTGCCCAGTCTGTACATACAGCCAGGGTTGCCCCGTCCCAGGTGCAGGACCTAGCACTTGCTTTTGTTAAACTTCGTGTGGTTGGTGATTGTCCAGCTCTCCAGTCTGTCCAGATGTCTCTGCAAGGCCTTTCCACCCTAACAGAGTCAACAGCTCCTCCAAGTTTAGTGTCATTAGCAAATTTTCTCAAAACACTTTCTACTCCTACGTCCAAATTGTTTATAATAACATTGAAGAGAACTGGCCCTAAAATGGAGCCTTGGGGGACCCCACTAGCCAGCCGCCAGCCTGATGCAGCCCCATGTACCACAACCTTTTGAGCCCTGCCCATCAGCCAATTGTTCACCCATCATATGATGTTTTTGTTTAGCTGTATGCTGGCCATTTTGTCCAGTAGGATTGCATGGGAAACTGAAAAATAAATGCCACATACAGCATCAAATTTATTGCTTAAGGCATTGGAAATGAGAATTAAACAGCTTCTTGATGTCTCTTTTAAAAAAAATTCTCATTATTTTGCATTCAGCTTGGATGAAGATCAAATAGTTACCTTAATCAGGAGTGAAAGTGCTGTAAAAGCACAAGTTTGTCAGAGATTTGTTGATTTAAAATTCACATAAAAAACATAAAAGAAAAAATACACTTGTATTCAGACTGCTAATGGTTATTGGACATACACTTCATGGGATAAAATCCTGCTTTTTCATCTTCATCCTGCTTCTGCTCTTGAAAGAAGCAAAATTTGTAAGATAGTATTCGGGTTAAAAAGTATCACCTGAGTAGGCAATGTGCTGATCTGTGAAGACACCAGCTCAAATTTGTCGAATTACTATGAGTTTGGTGAAATAGCAGAAAAAACACCACCGCCACCATATGCCCTCTCCCCTCCTCCCTGCCTCCCTTTTGTATGCAGTTATGGTTGCTCTTCAAAATTTATTTTGGGAGGTATAAGAAAATATGTCACTAACATTCTCTTGGGAATTCATGGAATTAATTCTAGTCCTAATGGATAAAAATATAAAAAATTCCCATCTTCCTTCATGGAAATTTTGTGTGTGTGTTATGTGGAAGAGGTTTTTTTTTTCCTTTGTTTTTGTGTGTAGCAAAAAAGCTGCATAGAAATGAAACAGAAAAATTACATAGGTTGAAACAAAATTTTGTCCAGTCCACTGGGTGCAAAATATATGATTCACTTAATAAACAAAGACAGGGAAAAAGATGTAGACTTTCAAAGAGATGTAGACAGTGCATTCATTTATATAACTTGCCAATGAGTCCAGTAAACTCTGATATTCCAGTAAACTCTGATAGAATTTTTATTGGGAGAGAAAATCACTTATATATATTGTGTAAATAAATATACAACTAAATGCAATGCAAGTCTAATTCTATAAGCATCTGAGAGATGTCTCACAATTGATAGCCCTTGTTCCTGTGGGGACTTTCAGCTTACCGGAAGTCTGCTGAAAATACAGCAGAGAATAAACAGTCTAGGAACTTTCTGGAACGTGTGGAAGGTAACTTTCTGACACAGCTGGTGACACAACTAGGGAAGGCACCCCACCGAACCTTCTGTTGTGAACAGAGAAGGACTTGTTGATTGTGTGGAGGTTGCAGGCTGTCTTGGGCATAGCGATCATGAATTAATAGAGGTTTTGATTCTTGGAAATGTAAAGAGGGGGTTAGCAGAATTGCCACCTTGGACTTCTGGAGGGAAGCCTTTGGCCTATTTAGGAGACTAGTTGACAGCGTCCCTTGGGAGGCAGTCCTGACAGGCAAAGGAGTCCAGGAA
This sequence comes from Cygnus atratus, assembly GCF_013377495.2. NCBI lineage: Eukaryota > Metazoa > Chordata > Aves > Anseriformes > Anatidae > Cygnus > Cygnus atratus. The sequence continues at coordinate 31,909,695 of NC_066396.1, read as the reverse complement.
ACTGGATATTCTTCAAGAAAAAAATCCTAATGGCACAGGAGCAGGCTGTCCCCATGTGTCTAAAGTTGAGCTGTCAGGGAAGAAGACCAGCTTGGCTGGACAAAAAGCTTTGACTAGAGCTCAGGAAGAAAAAGAATGTTTACAACCTGCGGAATAAGGTGCATGCCACTCAGGAGGACTACACAGATATCATGAAGCTGTGCAGGGACAAAATTAGAAGGGCCAAAGCACAACTGGAACTCAATCTGGCTACTGCTGCTAAGGACAATAACAAATGTTTTTATAAATACATAAATAAGAAAAGGAGGACTAAGGAGAATCTCCAGGCTTTATAGGATGTGGGGGAAAATATAGTGACAAGGGATCAGGAAAAGGCTGAGATAATTAGTGCCAACTACCTAATTTTTTAGTAGTAAGCCTAGTTGTTCTCTGAGTACTAAGCCACCTGTGCTGTTAGATAGGGATGAAGAGCAGAATGAAGCCCTGGTAATCCAGGATGAAATGATTAGTGACCTGCTACACCACTCAGATATATCTAAGCTACGCCACTTAGATGTACACGTCAATGGAGCCAGATGGGATCTACCTAAGGGTAATGAAGGAGCTGGCAGAAGTGCTTACAAAGATGATTTCCATCATTTATCAGCCATCCAGACTATCAGGGAAGGTCCCAGTTGACTGGCAGCTAGCAAGTGAGATGCCCATCTACAAAAAAGACCAGAAGAAGGATCCAGGAAACCACAGGCCAGTCAGTCAGACTTTGGAACTCAGAACAGTTATGGACCAGATCATCTTGAGTGCAATTAGACAGTATATACAGGACAACCAAGTGATCTGGCCCATGCAGCATGAGTTTACAAAAGGTATATCATGCTTGACTAGCTTGATCTCCTTCTATGACAAGGTGATGCCCTTAGTAGCTGAGAGAAAGACTGTGGATGTTGTCTACCTAGGCTTCAGGAAAGATTCTGACAGCGCTTCCTACAGCATTCTTCTGGATAAATTGACTGCTCGTGGCTTGGACAGGCATGCGTTTTGCTTGGTAAAAAAATGGGTGGGTGGCAGGACCCAAAGAGGTGTGGTGAATAGAATTGAGTTGTAGGCTGGCCACTAGCAGTGTCCTCCAGGGCTCAGTACTGGGGCCAGTTCTCTTAAATATCTATAGCAATAGCCTGGACAAGGGGATCAAGGGCACCCTCAGTAAGTTTGCAGACGACTCCAAGATGGGCAGGAGTGTTAATCTGCTTGAGGGTGGGAAGTCTTTACAAAGGGATCTGGATAGACTGGATCAATGGGCCAAGCAAGGCCAACTGTATGAAGTTCAGCAAGGCTAAGTGCCGGGTCCTACACTTGGGGCACAACAACCCCATGCAATACTACAGGCTGGGGGAAGAATGTCTGGAAAACTGCCCAGTGGAAAGAGAGCTGGGAATATTGGTTGATAGCTGGCTGAATATGAGCCAGCAGGGTGCTCAGGTGGTCAAGAAGGCCAACAGCATCCTGGCTTATATCAGAAATAGTGTGGCCAACAGGACTAGGGAAGTGATTGTCCCCCTGTACTCAACTCTGGTGAGGCTGCACCTCAAATATACTGTGTTCAGTTTTGGGCCCCTCACTACAAGAGGGACATTGAAGTGCTGGAGCATGTCCAAAGAAGGGCAACAAAGCTGGTGAAGAGTCTGGAGACAAGTCTTAATGAGGAGCGTCTGAGGGAACTGAAGTTATTTAGCGTAGAGAAGAAGAGGCTGAGGGGAAACCTCATCACCCTCTACAACTACCTTGGAGGAGGTTGTAGCGGGGTAGGGGTCAGTTTCTTCTCTTAAGCAACAAGTGATAGGACAAGAGGAAATGACCTCAAGCTGCACCAGGGAAGGTTTAGGTTGGATATTAGGAAAGACTTCTTCACTGGAAAGGTTGTGAGGCATTGGAAGAGGCTGCCCTGGGCAGCAGTTGAGTCACCATTCCTGGAGATATTCAAAATGCATGTTGAAGTGATGCTTAGGGACATGGTTTTATTGTAGATTTGGCAGTGCTAAGTTAATGATCAGACTAGATGATCTTAGAGGTCTTTTCTAACCTAAAGGATTCTATGATTCTGTGAGATCCCTCTGAGGTTTCTCTTCTTTAGGTTCTCTTAGCTCTCTCAGCCTCTCCTCATATGACAGATGCTAAAGTCTCTTTGTCCCTTCACTGGGGTAACTCCAGTATGTCCACCTATCTCTTGAAGTGGATTGCTCAACAGATGTGCTGTGCTTTTGTGGCCATTGCCTATTTTCCTGTGACAGGGCACCACTGAATATGGCCTGTTCCACTCTTCTTAACTGTCTCTCTTCACTCTCTCCTCCCTTTGACTTGAGAAATGGACATGGTTTCGTTGTAGATTTGGCAGTGCTAGGTTAATAATTGGACTTGATGATCTTAGAGGTCTTTTCCAACCTATCCATTCTATGATTCTAATAATAATATTAATAATAGTAATAATAATAATGAGTTCCACTTAAAAATAATTAGTTATTTTATTAAACATGTTAAAGAGCACCATGTAACAATATAAAATCTAGAACTCTTCCGTCAAAGATCCATGTGGCTCAGCATGAATTTTCTACTGGTGGTTTAAGTAATTTTTATTCTAAAATAGCCTCCAGCTTCAGTCCGTCAGACTGTCAGTTCCATTCATCTCACTGTGACACATTGAAGTAGAAAAGTGAAAAAAGAGAATAGAGAAATCTCAAACCATTGAAATTGTTATAGTTTTAGACTTTATTATATAAACTGAGTAACTAAAATATTATTTACTAAATTAATAAAATAAGCTGAATACTAAAGAGACTGAGTAAAATTTCTTATGTTTTGTTATGTATCGAATTCAACTTCTTTTAGAGAATTCTAAAATAATGTTGCAGCTCTAAACCAAAATCATTAAAAATTTTTAATGTAATTTCAAAATTAAACTGAACTGAAAGTGAAACATATCACATGCTAGAACAGGTATATCTATAGACATGTGAAGTGGAAGTTATATTATTTCCATAGTCTTAGCAATTTCTTCAAGTACAATCTCTTTTTTCCATCTCCTTCCAGTTCAGTCATTTTTGTATATTGGTAAATTACATAGGGTTTGCCTTACAAGGTATCTGAATGCACAGACTCCATGGGAGTATGCAACTTCTAAGATATAATTTTATTTTTGTCTTAGTTTTTCTTCCCTCTACAATATCAAGTTTATGTACTTTACGTACTATCACTTATCCTTTTGACTGCTGATAACCCTATCGGTCTTTATCAAGGTTTGTATCTGAACTAAAATTTGTTATTTTTTAGACTATGGGTGTACTTGGAGATAAAGATTAGGCTTTTGTTAAATCATTTCATTGATAATGAGGAATTAGGTGGAAAAAAAAAAAGTAACATGCATTGGTAGAAAAAATCTTTAAAGCATATTTAGGGCTGCGAAAGTCTTTCAATAGAACATAGGTAATTCTTGAGGTGATAAAATAGATGAGATTTCATTGCATAGCTGAGCAGAATTCAACACCTTCTCTTCCCTTCCCCTTCCCCTTCCCCTTCCCCTTCCCCTTCCCCTTCCCCTTCCCCTTCCCCTTCCCCTTCCCCTTCCCCTTCCCCTTCCCCTTCCCCTTCCCCTTCCCCTTCCCCTTCCCCTTCCCCTTCCCCTTCCCCTTCCCCTTCCCCTTCCCCTTCCCCTTCCCCTTCCCCTTCCCCTTCCCCTTCCCCTTCCCCTTCCCCTTCCCCTTCCCCTTCCCCTTCCCCTTCCCCTTCCCCTTCCCCTTCCCTTTCCCTTTCCCTTTCCCTTTCCCTTTCCCTTTCCCTTTCCCTTTCCCTTTCCCTTTCCCTTTCCCTTTCCCTTTCCCTTTCCCTTTCCCTTTCCCTTTCAGTCTCAGAAACCTTTTAATGATGCGGTAGAGTTCTAAAAGAGCAAGATTAGAACATTCTTAGAATATCATCTGGACTTTCATTACTATTGCACAAAAAATATATTTTTCTTTAGTTTAAAAGTAACGGTTCATATTGATTCTCTTGCCATGTACAGAGATAGTCTGTAGTGACTTGCTGGACCAATGGGCTGAGGCCATCTGTGCTGGACTGATGGGCTGAGGCCAGCTGGATGAAGTTGAACAGGGCCAAGTGCCGGGTCCTGCACTTGGAGCACAACAACCCCAAGTAGCGCTACAGGATGGGAGATGATTGGTTAGAAAGGTGCCTGGCAGAGAAGGACCTGGGAGTATTGGTTGATAGTCGGCTGAATATGAGGCAGCAGTGTGCTCAGGTGGCCAAGAAGACCAACAGCATCCTGGCTTGTATCAGAAATGGTGTGGCCAGCAGGGCCTGGGGAGTGATCGTTCCCCTGTACTTGGCTCTGGTGAGGCCGCACCTCGAGTACTGTGTTCAGTTTTGGGCCCCTCGCTACAAGAAGGACATGGAGGTGCTCGAGAGAGTCCAGAGAAGGGCGATGAAGCTGGTGAGGGGTCTAGAGAACAAGTCTTACAAGAAGCTGGGGGAGCTGGGATTGTTCAGCCTGGAGAAGAGGAGGCTCAGGGGCAACCTTATCACTCTCTGTAGGTACCTTAAAGGAGGCTGTAGCAGGGTGGGGATTGGTCTATTCTCCCATGTGCCTGGTGACAGGACGAGGGGGAATGGGCTAAAGTTGCACCAGGGGAGGTTTAAGTTGGATATTAGAAAAAACTGCTTTACTGAAAGACTTGTTAGGCATTAGAATGGGCTGCTCAGGGAAGTGGTTGAGTCACCATCCCTGGAGGTCTTTAAAAGACGTTTAGATGTACAGCTTAGTGATATGGCTTAGTGGAGGACTTGTTAGTGTTAGGTCAGAGGTTGGACTAGATGATCTTGGAGGTCTCTTCCAACCTAGACGATTCTGTGACTTACAGTATTTTAAGGGCGCCTAGAGAAAAGATGGGAAGGAACTCTATCAGGGAGTGCAGCGATAGGAAAAGGGGTAATGGTATTAAACTAAAAGATGGTAGCTTTAGATTAGATATAAAGAAGAAATTATTTACTCAGAGGGTAGTGAGGCACTGAAAGAGGTTACCCAGAGAAGTCGTGAATGTCCCATCTCTGGAAATGTTCAAGACATGGCTCAATGGGGCCTTGGGAAACCTGATCTAGTGGGAGGTGTCCCTCCGCATGGCAGGAGGGTTGCAAGTAGATGATCTTTCAAGTCTCTTCCAACCTAAACCATTCTATGATTCTATGACTTTATCTTTCTATATCTCTTTTAAAACTGTATGAAGTTTTAGAAGTGCAAGAATCTGGGAATGTTTGTTGAAATTCACATCATTGACAGAAGTCTGGTGAAGGCAGATAGTCTTTAGGGAAAGCTGTTTGTTGTCAGTACTGCTGTCTTTCCAGAGAAGTTTAGAAGAGAGAGACTAATAGGCACACTGAGGCAATGTGAAGTTCCTATGTCACTGAGTTTTTCATAAGGTCTGCTATCTGAAGGCTCATTCTGGGATGCATTTGGGATTACAGCAGTATCTGATACCTTGGCTATATCTGTCCACTGTTATCACCAGTCACTGCTGAGACATAATATACCCAGAGTCATTGGCAGGACTTTCCCACTCCCCTACTCTGCTGGGCACGGCATCTGCTTATAATTTTGGACAGCAATTCTTATTGGAATCCAAAGTGCATAGCACTACTTCCTTTGCTAAACAGAAGGCTACAATGATGTGCATCATCTACAGTAACCTGTAGGAGGAAACTCCTATGGAATTTAATAACTGAGTTTCAAAGGTTGCCTTTGGTATTTGGGTGCAATTAAAAAAAATCTGCGAGATTATTTTGAAGTCCTTTGGAAAGAATTCATTCACTATTTAAATAAGTTATTTAGAGATATATTTTGTCATACCGTTCTAATTTCTGTCAAGTTTTCTTTTTGTCATTCCTCCGAATTACATTTCTTTGGAGTTCTCCATAGCTGTCAATCTCAAAAGTATATTCTCCTTTCCCATACATCTGAGAGCATGCTTACTTTCTATAGAAAAGCTGTTTGAAAGACTAGAAAATATTTTGATTCTTTTTATATTTTTTGACTGCAGCACTGCAGATCCCTTTATATTCATCTATATCTAGAAACTTTAAACATAGTCTAATATTTTACAGGTTTATGTAATAACATCACTGTATTTTAGATTTCTGTTGTTCCTCTGGTTGCCTTCGTTATGACAAATTCATATTTGTCATAATACAAATTAATTCTGTATTCCTGGGCTCCCTTTGAAATGTAAACACCACCTTCTCTAGAAAAAGTTGGATCTATTTGCTAATCTACATTAAATATAACTCTCTCCATACAAATATATCTCTCCAGTTGAGATTTAATTTGAATTACATTTTCTGATAAACTTACAGGAATCATGGTATGAAACTTACTGCTGTTTTAAGTAATTTATTTGTCTTTCTTCATGATTTGATATGTACAGTACAATGTGTATTGCTGTTTTTATGTAATGATACTGTAGTCTTTACTGTTGACAGGGAAATAATGCCATAAAAGTGCTCAAATACTTGGATATGGAAAATGTATTTAAACATGTGTGTTTAATGTGTACAGAAGACCACAAAATGTCCATGGAATAGATTTAATGTGGATCTTCTCTAGCCTTTGTGACCTGTGTTATCAGGCAGGAGAGGTAAATTGAAAAAAAATGAAAAAAGTTATTTCCATTCTTCCCATTTCCCTTGTATTTGCTCTCTGAAAGCAGGGCATTTTAAACCTGAGGAAACATTCATTGGTATGATGCATTCCAACACAAGGTGCTTGTTTCTGAAAGGATTTTGGAGCCTTCAGCTTGACTCTTTCTTCCTCACCCACAACATCAACGAAGCTGATCTACATCAGTGTGCAGACATGTCTCAAAATCTTCTTTTTAGTGAGCTCCTTTACCTCCAGCAGAATGAGTACCAGATTTGTCCACTTTTTGTTAGATTTAAACAGACACAAGGCTCATCTTCCTTTCTAATTTCCTTTTGGTACTACCAAATAGTGGTAAACAAGGAAATAAGCAAGCAAACAAATAAAAGAAAAAATGTAGACAAAGATTGTGAAAAATATAATTTGCAGTGTTTCTCTGGCACTTCCAGGTATGACAAACTTCCAGGTATGACAAACAACCAACAACCACTCTTGTCCACATTGTAACCCTAAAACTATGTTATTTTCCTATTTCTGTTACAGCAACTTTCTACTGTCCTGCTTTGGGGCAGGTGAACCTGTTCTTTCAAATGCAAAACAAAGCCCAAGAAATGCTTTACGTAAAAATATATCAGACCATTATGAGGCTGTGCCATGCAACCTCCATGTTCCCTTCTAACCAAAGCAATCCTTTACTAATTAGTAAAGGAAATAGAGTGTATATGGGTAGTGAATAACTCTGAATTATGTTCTTGCTTCAGTGGTTGAGTCTGTTATGATTGATTATTATTGCTCTCAGGAAGCTCTCTTTCACTATGAAAGGTGTTACAGTGATGGGCCTCAAGAAGTACCTTACTAGATGGAGTAGAAACTACTCCCCCACTTTGTTTTAGCTCAGTAAGCCTATTTAAATAGAAAATAAATGCTCAAAATGCAAAGTAGGAGCATAGGACTCATAGAATCACAGAAACATTCAGGCCAGAAAAGATCTCTAAGACCACCTAGTCCAACCTTTACCCTAATGCTAAAGTCTACCACTAAACCATGCTACTAAGTTCTAAATCTATATGTTTCTTGAAGACCTCCAGGGATGGTAACTTAACCACTTCCCTGGACAGCCTACTCCAATGCCACACAACCCTTTCAGTAAAGAAGTTTCTCCTAAATTAAATCACTGAAGGAGTGACACTGCAACTTTATATGGACCATACTTGGTACTATATTAAATACATATTTAAGACACAATTCACTTGTGAGGCAACACAGTAACCTACATCTTATTAAGTACAGATCTAATTCTGTCATAACTGATGTTCCACAAGACTGTAGTTATTAATCTGTGCAGAAGGATGACACAAGATTTGTCATGATGCCTTGTGTACAAAGCATGTTGGGTAAAAATGGCTATGCACAGATTAAAAGACAGTAAAACAACCCGTTCAGCCCAATAACTACGGGGAAATTTGGAAATTACTTTCTTCAGAGACCATGAGGACTCTGCTGATGGCTTCAGTTGTGAGGGACCTTAAAGATCATCTAGCTCCAACCCCCCTGCCGTGGTCAGGGATGCCATCCACCAGATCAGGTTGCCCAGGGCCTCATCCAACCTGGTGTTGAACACCACCAGGGATGGGGCATCCACAACCTCTCTGGGCAACCTGTTCCAGTGCCTCACCACCCTCTGAGTAAAGAATTTCCTCCTAACATCTAATCTAAATCTCCCTTCTTGTAGTTTAAAACCATTCCTTCTTGTCCCTTCACTATTTGCCTGTGCAAAAATGTCACTCTCCATCTTTTTCATAAGCCCCCTTTACGTACTGAAAGGTTGCAATGAGATGTCTCCAGAACCTTCTTGTCTCGAGACTGAACATCCCCAACTCTCTCAGCCTTTCTTCATAGGAGAGGTGCTCCAGCCCTCTGATCATCCTTTGCCCCTCCTCTGGACCTGCTCTAACAGGTCTATGTCCTTCTTGTTCTTGGGGTCCCAGATCTGGAGCAAGTACTCCAAGTGGGGCCTCTCAAGGGCAGAGCAGAAGGGGTAATCACCTCCCTTGACCTGCTGGCCATGCCTCTGTTGTTGCAGCCCAGGATGCCATTTGGTCTTCGGGGCTGCAAGCACACATTGCTGGCTCATGCTGAGCTTTTCATCCACCGGAACCCCCAAGTCCTTCTCTGCAGGGCTGCTCTCAATGAGTTCTTGTCCCAGTCTGTTTTTATGTATGGGATTACCCTGATCCAGGTGCAACACCTTGCGCATGGACTTGTTGAACCTCATTAGGTTCATGTGGGCCTGCTTCTCAAGTTCGCCCAGATCCCTTTGGATGGCATCTCTTCCTTCTGCACAGCCTGGTGTCACATGCAAACTTACTGAGGCTGCGCTTGATCCCATTGTCTATGCCACTGATAAAGTTATTAAACAGCACCAGTACCAAGACAGTCCCCTGAGGGACACCATTCATCACTGGCCTGCACCTGGCTATAGAGACATTGACCACAACTCTCTGGGTGCAGCCGTCAAGCCATCCATTGGATGGTCCACCCTTCAAATCTGTATGTCTCCAATTTGGAGATCAGGATGTCATGTGAGACTGTGTCAAAGGCCTTACTGAAGTCCAGGTAGATGACATTATTCAGTCTTTCCTAGATGTAGCTTTCCATGAAGTAGCCACAATTGTAGAAGGCCACCAGATTGGTCAGGCATGATTTGCCCTTGGTGAAGCCATGCTGGCTGTCTCAGCTCACCTCTTTGTCCTGCGTGTGCCTTGACATTGCTTCCGGGAGGATCCGTTCCATGATCTTGCCAGGCACAGAGGTGAGGCTTACCAGTCTGTAGTTCCCAGGGTCCCCCTTTCTACCTTTTTTAATAATGGGAGTGATGTTTCCCTTTTTCCAGTCACTGGGGTCTTTGCCTGACTGCCACGACTTTTCAAATATGGTGGAGAGTAGCTTGGTGACTACATAAGCCAATTCCTTCAGGGTCCTGGGATTCGTGTCATTGAGCCCCATAGACTTGTACCTTCTTTAGTTTCACCAGGTGGTCTCAAACATGTTCTTCACTTACACTGGGAGGGTGTTTACTCCCCCAGGCCTCACCTAGAGATTCAGTGTTTCAAGAGATGTGGGAAGCCTGACTGCCAGTGAAGACTGAGGCAAAATAGTCCTCTCAGTAGTCCCAGTTCATTCAATAATCTGTTGTTCCCTGTATATATATAATCCTGAAAAGCAAACATTTCTTAAGTAGGGTTCTATTTCCCTGTATTCCTGTGTTATTTATTCTGAATATACAGTGAAATAACACCATTAACAGAACGACTGTATGCCTCATTTTTGCATGTATTTCAAGTTCTGTGTGTGTATCCCTGCTGACTCATGGCACTGCACAGGTACTACGATGTGCCTACCAGATTCAGAGGGATTCCATTAAATAGAAAATTCCTAATGCAGTTAGGCATCATTGTTTTTATGTCTGTGTTTTTTTCCCTTTACTCTTCCCTTATGTTTTTGAGTGGCTTTTCTCATGCCTTCTACTCAGTGCTGTTGTATGTTAGCGTTAATTTCCAAAGGTATTTTTTACAAGTAATTTCTTCTCAACAGACATTGTTTTTTTCAGTTTGATTGTCAGTTTTCTCATAGATGGTACCTGGAAGATACAAAGTGGTGATAAGTGTTAAGCAAAACTCTTGTTAGACTCTTAACCCTTTAAACATCTTCCTTAACTTCTTTGACGATGTGATTGCTTTTCACTCTAGATTGTGTTTGACTCCAGAACGTGGGAAAGGGTAGTAGTAGAAGGAAGGATTTCAAAACTATAGCCAAATAAATGGATAATCAAGAAGATATCACTATCGTGAAATTGCTCCATCTGGAGAGGCTCACAGCTCTAAACAGAGTTGGTAGAAAAGCCTGCGGAGCTCAACCTTAGTATACCTTGTTATTCTAACACTTACCGGCAACTCATTGTTAGTTTCTTTAAGTAAGAAACTTTAATATTCTAATTAAATATTCAAGAAACTAGGAAGCAAATATCTTAAATGAGGGTTGTATGAAAAGTTTAGGTCAAAATTTAATTTGCTCTTTAATGATTTTAAAATTAAACAAAAACATCAAGGTTAGGATACCCTAATCCTTTGCACTGCCATTACAATTTTCAGCTATAGAGTTAGAGAGAATGAGTTTAATGCCATTTAACTACTATTTCTTATGATTTTCTTCCTTCTGTATTTATACCTGACCTAAGTTTCTTTGCACTTTGATATGCTGAAAGTATTTACAATATAATCTATTGAATGTAAAATATATATAAAATGTAAAGGTTGCTATGGTGTGTTTCTGTCCCATTTCACCGGTAAAAATGACCTAAGAACATGCTAAGGAATCAGTGAATCTTTTTTATTTGATGAGTGATATTTGACTTGGTGAGCACTGTTATTATCATATATATATATATACAGTGTTGCAGATTTGATGTTTTTTATATACATAACTGAATGCACATCTTGAATGCTTTTCACAATAACAGATGAAGTAGACATTATTTATGCAACTCTTTTAAAATCTGTATTTTTTTTCCCTTGTCATTCACGTTCTTGCAGTAGTTTACCAAAGACTGCTAGTTCGTATATGTAAGTTTATGTAAGTAAAGATTAAGTAAAGACACTAAGTGTATGTAATTCCTAGTCCACAGTCAAGATTGCTCCAGTTTTGCAACTGCCAAAGAGCACTTGGGTAGGTTTGGACCAGATAAGCTAATGCATTGGAGACTGGAATGCAGTGATAGCTATAGAAGAATCACAGAATCACAGAATTGTGGGGGTTGGAAGGGACCTCAAGAGATCATAGGGTCCAACCCCCTGCCAAAGCAGGTTCCCTAGAGCAGGTTGCACAGGTAGGCGTCCAGACAGGCCTTGAATATCTCCAGAGAAGGAGACTCCACAACATCCCTGCGCAGCCTGTTCCAGTACTCCGTCACCCTCACCGTGAAGACGTTCATTTGCATGTTGGTGCGGAACTTCCTGTGCTCCATTTTGTGGCCATTGCCCCTTGTCCTATCCCCACACACCACTGAAAAGAGGTTGGCCAAATCCCTCTGTCTCCCACACTTAAGATACGTGTAAACATTAATAAGATCCCCTCTCAATCTTCTCTTCTCAAGGCTGAACAGACCCAGGTCTCTCAGCCTTTCCTCATAGGGAAGACGCTCCAGGCCCCGTATCACCTTTGTGGACCTCCGCTGGACTCTTTCCAAGAGATCCCTGTCTTTTTTGTACCGGGGAGCCCAGAACTGGACACAGTACACCAGGTGGGGCCTGACCAGGGCAGAGTAGAGGGGGAGGATCACCTCCCTAAACCTGCTGGCCACTCTCCTTTTACTGCACGCCAGGATCCCATTGGCCTTCTAGGCCACCAGGGCACACTGCTGGCTCATGGTCAACCTGTCATCCACCAGGACCCCCAGGTCCTTCTCCTCAGAGCTCCTCTCCAGCAGGTCATCCCCCAGCCTGTACTGATACGTGCGGTTGTTCCTTCCCACATACAGGACTCTACACTTGCTCTTGTCAAACCTCATTTGGTTACTTCCTACCCAGCTCTCCAGCCTGTCCAGGTCTCGCTGACTGGCAGCACAGCCTTCTGGCATGTCGGCCACTCCTCCCAGCTTTGTATCATCAGCATACTTGCTGAGGGCGGACACTCTTCCGTCGTCAAGGTCGTCGATGAAGATGTTGAACAAGACCAGACCCAGCACCGAGCCCTTGAGAACACCACTAGTCACAGGTCTCCAGCCGGACTCTGCGCCGCCAATCACCACCCTCTGAGCTCGGCCAGTCAGCCAGTTCTCAACCCACCTTACTGTCCACTCGTCTATCGCACACTTTCTCAGCTTTGCTAGCAGGATGTGGTGGGAGACAGTATCAAAAGCCTTGCTAAAGTCAAGGTAGATGACATCCACTGCTCTCCCCTCCATCTACCCAGCTGGTGATGCCATCATGGAAAGCAGTGATGTTGGTTGAGCATGACTTCCCCGTGGTGAATCCATGCTGACTACTCCTCATAACCTTCTTCTCTTCCAATTGCTTGGAGATGGCATCCAGCACAAGCTGTTCAACACCTTTCCAGGGACAGAGGTGAAATACTTCTAACAATAATAAATTTATACCTTAATACACTGTTTCTAAATCTGGGTAAAACATTGGAGTAATTAATAGATAAGTAAAAGAAATGATAAATCAATGGTTAATTGCAAAAATCTATTCACAAGACTTCCTTCCTTCAGTCTTTCTCTTCAGCTTTTATTAGAATCTCCTTTCTCTTTCATTAAAAGAAGGAAGGAAGGAAGGAAGGAAGGAAGGAAGGAAGGAAGGAAGGAAGGAGGGAGGGAAGGAGGGAAGGGAGGAGGGAAGGGAGGAAGGAAGGGAGGAAGGAAGGAAGGAAGGAAGGGAGGAAGGAAGGGAGGGAGGAAGGAAGGGAGGAAGGGAGGAAGGAAGGACGGAAGTTTTCTGGCAATTTATCTCTTGGACAGCTAGAAAGTATAGTGACTTCCTTCTTGTTCTTGTTCTTGTTCTTGTTCTTGTTCTTGTTCTTGTTCTTGTTCTTGTTCTTGTTCTTGTTCTTGTTCTTGTTCTTGTTCTTCTTGTTCTTGTTCTTGTTCTTGTTCTTGTTCTTCTTGTTCTTCTTGTTCTTGTTCTTCTTGTTCTTGTTCTTGTTCTTGTTCTTCTTCTTCTTCTTCTTCTTCTTCTTCTTCTTCTTCTTCTTCTTCTTCTTCTTCTTCTTCTCCTTGTTGTTGTTGTTGTTGTTGTTGTTCTTCTTCTCCTTCTTCTTCTTCTTCTTCAAAGCACCTTCTGCTTCCCTTTGTTTCCTTCAACGTATTTTTCAGAATGTTGTTTCAGTGGATTAAATATCAAAATACTGTCTTCTGTGTAATCACATGAGTCAGCCATCAGCCTGTCGCTACTTGACTGATCAAGACTTGGACAAATGAAACATAAAAGATATGGCCTATATTTTAACAAAATTGTATAGATAAATATAAATTTAGAAATAACAGTGGTTAAGACCAGAGGGTAACTTTGAAGTGTTTATAATGCAGGAAAAAAAAAAAAAAAAAAAAAGTTTGAAATTTATGGTTATACATTGTTATTTAGTATCAGTATTTCCTACTTAACAAAACTATTCTTACAGTATTTATTATTCAGAAGCAAATAAAAAGAAACTGGTGAAAGATGTTTATTTGTTCTTAATAGATATGTTTACCTAATGCAAAATATCTCAAGCTCCTGAAATAACTGGGAAATTATAATAACACATAGAATACAGTGTACATATTTACCATTTTAAAACATTATAAGTTATATTTAATTTTAAAATACAGAAATAAAATTACAGCAGTTAGTAATTCATGAATTATTTAGAACTATTTTTCTAATATTTTATGCTAATCCCGGTATTATAATTTCTCCTTTCTTAAAATTCTGTTTGGATATGTAAAGTCATCAGGCTTAGTGACACAATACAAGTTTAATTAATGAATTACTTTGACCCAACTTTTAAGACATATTTTTTTATATATAGAACTGGGTAGAGACTGCCACTTTCTGAACAATATTTTCATTTTGTCTATAGTCTTCGGGTAAATTTTATGAGGCAAATGTCACATTCTGTGGTTAGCACTATAAACTGTTCCAGTTTTGTTAAATCAGTTTTAATCTCTTCTCTGGAAATAATTTTTTATTTCCAGATAATAAATATATTTACTTCCAGATAATAAGTATATTTCCAGGAAATAAATATTTAAACAATCCACTGAAACAAATTCTGAAAAATATGTTGAAGGAAACAAAGGGAAGCAGAAGGTGCTTTGAAGAAGAAGAAGAAGAAGAAAGAAGAAGAAGAAAAGTCACTCTTTATACTTTGTAGCTGTCCAAGAGATAAATTGCCAGAAAACTTGCTGTCTGTGTAAAGCAAAATATTATTTCCAAAAAAAATTAAGTTTTATGTGAATGTTCTCTAAAGCAACAATATCATCTTTTTATCCTCTGTTGCATTTCTTTTCCAAATAACAAACTATAAACCTAATGCTGTAGGTTAATTTATTGGGATACCGGTGGAAGTGAAAGAAATATTTAGAAGCATAAATTGATTACTTGCCAATGAATCCTTAAAAACCCACTGAAATTGTTGCTCTTACTGATTTGTCTTAACCTTTTTCAGTTCTTCAGTTAATAATTGTAGATCTGAATATTAATTTAACATAAAGGATTTTTTCCCATTATAAGCATATTAATCACTATGTACCTTACTTCAGAGAATTCCCATTTTAATAGCAAACCAGTCAGTTTCCTACAGCTTCCAGAAAGTGCGAGTATATCCTGTACAATTTCTACCTGACAAACATCTGACACTTAGCAGTGTGAAAAATATTCTGCTCTGTTCCCTAGCTTTTCATCTCCTTCCTGCCTTGACTGCTACCCAAAAAGGCAATGTCATACACTGTTGTTTTTTTTTTCCAGCTACAAGTTTTAATAGAAAACAAGAGTGCTGGGTCTGAAAATAGCTTCAGCAGATTAGCAGTTAAATTAGAAAAGGCTTTTCATTTAAGTTCCAGTGTTGGTATGTCACTGTGCCCTGTCACTTTGAAAAGCGATAGTACTTTGTTATCAGCATGGAGTGCAGGCAGCCTCCTGATGTACAGGTACACTAAAAGAAACTGCCAGGGTGATGAAGGCACCATGCACGTTTCATCCTCCTGCACAAGAAGATGTGGAGGGGCAGTGCTGACACACCACTCTGTTCAGACAAACAGGTTGATCACCTCCAAGCTCTGTTTTTATTTTATTTTTTTTTTTTAATCACAGTTCATCAGAGTTCAGCTCAAGGAATATAAAAGAATTCAGAGACTACAGTAGCATTTCTCATTAATAAATGATTCCTTGTATGTTTGCTTATCATCCCTTTTGGCAGGAAGAAGCTTTGTGGGATTAGTCATTGTTGGGAGTTCTGAATGCACAGGAGTTACAAGATTTGAGGGATGTTCATATCTTATATTCAGGTTTTAGATGCAAAGTGGGTATGAGAAAGTAATTCTCAGCTTCCATGATTAAGAATTAGTATAATTCTTTAATATTTGAAGTCATGTTTTATATAGTTCCAGCCTGTACTGCTCTGATAGAAAATGGATTTGATTACTTTTTGTCTTCTGTTGCTCCCCATCATGAATGTCTTTTTGGACCTGCCACAGCAATCTTAATATCGCCTATTTCCTGTATTTTCTGTCTAATCTTCTCAGGCCCCTACCTTATTTTTTTTTGTAAACAAAAATAAAATTAAAATAATAATAATAATAATAATAAATCGTGTGTTCTCTACTCAGCATGATAAAGGGAAGACATCCTGTCATTTTCTACTTCCCTTGACGGCCAAAACTGAGGCATATGGGAAGTAAGTAATTTTATAGCCACACAGCAATTTGATTGCTGACGTGGGTGCTGCCTCCATGGTCATTTGCTGTAGCTTACTGGACTATGCTGACTCTCTTTGCATAAAATAAAGTTTTCATACTATTTTTATGGGTTTCAAATATGTGCATATTTATTTGGAACATAATAGGCAGGGTGGATCCATTTTTCTCTTGTCTTTATAGACATTTTTAAAATCAAGCAAAAACATCAATTAAAATAAGGTTTAAGTGATAAAAATTTTTACTTGAATCTATTCAATTTATTTCATAAGCTTTGCAGTTGCAACATAGTGTTAATTGAAAAGCTGACTAATCCAGCAAATCTGGGATAAAATGATGTGGAATACCAATGAATTTATCCTAGACAGCATGTCTACAATTATTAGTAATAATACATATAACCACCACAAGTCTTATACCAATAACAAGCAGTTGTGTTTACTTTACATGGCACTGAGGTTGATTTCTCATTCTTTGATGAAATCTTTGAGGTTCCCTGTCACACAAAAATAGCATTAGGTTGGAAATAAATCCTCAGATGGACTGGCTGTCTTTCAAGAAGAAAGAGATCCTAAGAAACCCTAGGACTGGGAAAGCTCACTTTTGAGTTCACATTAGAGTTAATGGATTATTAGATAGGCCTGAACACCTGGCGTACAGTATTTTGGACTGCATAGGTTTTGTTTCTATGTCAATGTAAACATGCAAGTTTTAATATAATATTTATTATTTTATATATTATCTATTTCATTTAATGATGGTATATTATTGGGAAGCAATTTCTGTTAGAAAATCTAATTTTCTAGCTAGTGATTAAATAATCCTAATACTGCTTTAAGGTATGTATTTTGCATTTTGCTTGATGAAGGACTTTACAGAATGGTTGAGGTTGGAAGGGACCTCTGGTGGTCATCTGGTCCAACACCCATGTTCAAGCACGGACACCTAGAACCACTTGGCCTTGACCATGTCCAGATGGCTTTTGAATATGTCAAAGAAGGGAGACTCCACAACACCTCTGGACAACCTGTTCCAAAGATCCATCCCCTACACAGTAAAAAAGTGTTTCCAGATTCTCTTAGGGAACCTCAAGTGTTTCAGTTTGTGCCCATTTCCTCTTGTCCTGGAACTATGCGTCACTGAAAACAGCCTAGTTCCATATCATCTTTGCACCCTTCCTTCAGGATTTACATAAGTTGATGAGATTCTTCTCATCAAAGGAGAGCCTTCTTTTCTCTAGGCTGAACAGTCCCAACTTTCTTAGCCTTTCCTCACAGAAGAGATGCTTCAGTCCCCTTACTCATTTAATGGCCCTTCACTGGACTCTTTCTAGTATGTTTATGTCTCTTTTGTACAAGAGAGCCCAGAACTGCACACAATATTTAGATGCAGACTTAACCAAACCGAGCAGAGGGGAAGGATCACCTCCATCATCCGGCTTGCAGTGTTTTGGCTAATGCATCCAAAACCATTAGCCTTCTTTGCTGCAAGGGCACACTGTTGACTCATGTTCAACTCGGTGTTCAACAGCACCTCCAGGTCCTTTTCTGCCAGGTTGCTTTCCAGCTGTGTGGTCCCCTGCATGTACTGGTGCTTGGGGTTGTTCCTCCCCAGATGCAGGACCCTGCAGTTCTTGTTGAACCTCATGAGGTTCCTGTCAGCACATTTATTCACCCAGGATGGCAGCATGACCCTCTCATGTATCAACCTTTCTGTTATCTGTAAACTTCCTGAGGGTGCACTGTACCCTACCAGAACCAACCAAAATTTTCATTCATCCCACCTGGACTTTTTCAAAGCAGATAGACAAAACATACAACAGCTCATATTGTCAATGAATGCACTAAGATAATGCCATTAACACTACAAAGGATTTACAAGTATATAAAAACTAAAATCAATTGAGTTGGGTGTGACAAATTGCATTGAATTAAATCTTATTTTAATATATATATATATTTTCTATCTGAAGGTCACTGAACACACTGTCACTCAGAACACTCAAAGTAGCTATTAGATGAAAAGGGAAATGCTAATACTGCAATATTACAATACACTGAGAACACTTTTCTCTGTGTTTAACATTTCTGCACACAGTTTTGCAACATTTTCAGAATTAGAGTGGAAATAGTTTCCACCTTTGACATGAACAACATATAAAATATTAAATGTTTATCTAGCAGAATTTCTAAGTTATCCATCTGTTTCTGGTTAAAATAATAATAATAATAATAAAAATTATTATTACCATTATCATCATCATTATTATTAATAATGATTATCATCATTATTGTATTATTATCATTATATAATTGATAATAATAATAATAATAATAATAATAATAATAATAATAATAATAACAACTTCATGGTATGTTTATTTATTTTACTTCAGTTTCCTGAGCATGTAAGGGCATTATGCAGTTTAGTAAAAGAAGAGAATTAATTGGGTGTCAGGGAGGAAGACTACATAATTGCCTTGTTCTTGTTATTTACTCTGGGTATATGAAGCTACCTAGAAAAAAACACGGAGTGGTTGAGGCTGGTCGGGATGTCTGGAGATTGTCTAGTCCAACCTCTTGCAGAGTCAGCTACAGCAGGTTGCTCTTAGCTGTGTCCAGACAGATTTGAATATTTCCAAGGATGGAAGCTTCACGGTCTCTCTGGGCAACATTATCAGATCATAGAATGGCCTGGGTTGAAAAGGACCTTAAAGATCAACTAGTTTCAAACCCCCTGCTCTAGGCAGGGTTACCAACCACTAGAGCAGGCTGATCAGAGCCGCATCCAGCCTGGCCTTGAATGCCCCCAGGGACGGGGCATCCACAACCTCCCCGGGCAACCTGTTCCAGTGCCTTACCACCGTCTGAGTGAAAAACTTTCTCCTAATTTCCAACCTAAATCTCTCCTGTCTTAGTTTAAAACCATTCCCCCTTGTCCTATCGCTACCAACATATGTAAACAGGTGTTCCCCCTCCTGTTTATACTGTCCCTTCAAGTACTGGAAGGCCGCAATGAGGTCTCCCCAGAGCCTTCTCTTCTCCAAGCTAAACAGGCCCAGTTCCGTCAACCTTTCTGCATAGGAGAGGTGCTGCAGCCCTCTGATCATCTTAGTGGCCCTCCTCTGGACCCATTCCTCTGGACCCATCCACATCTTTCTTGTGCTGGGGGCCCCAGACCTGCATGCAGTATTCCAGGTGGGGTCTCACAAGAGCAGAGTAGAGGGGGACAATCACCTCCCTCTCCCTGATGGCCACCCCTTTTTTAATGCAGCTCAGGACATAGTTGGCCTTCTGGGCTGCAAGCATGCACTGCCAGCTCATGTCCAGCTTCTTGTTCATCAGGACCCCCAAGTCCTTCTCCACAGGACTGCTCTCAAGTTCTTCTTCTCCCAGTCTATGTAAATACCTGGGATTGCACCAGCCCAAGTGCCACACCTTGCACTTGACCTTGCTGAACTTCATTAGGTTCTCATGGGCCCACTTCTCCAGCCTGTCCAGGTCCCTCTGGATGGCATCCCTTCCCTCTACTGTATCGACTGCACTGCCCAGCTTGGTATCATTACATTAAAATAAATAAATAAATAAATTCTCTCTTATACTTAACCTGAATCATAGAATCATAGAATGGTTTGGGTTGGAAGGGACCATAAAATTCACCAGGATCCAACCCCCCTGTCATGGGCAGGGACACCGTCCACTAGACTGAGTTGCTCAAAGCCCCATCCAACCTAGTCTTAAACACTTGCAGGGATGGGGCATTCACAATTTCTCTGGGCAACTTGTTCCAGTGCCTCACCACCCTCTGAGTAAATAATTTCTTCTGAATACTTTAATCTAAATCTACCCTCTTTTAGCTTAAAGACATTTCTCCTTGTCCTATCATTACATTTTTTTGACAAACAGTTCCATCTCAGCTTTCCTGTAGGCCCCCTTTATGTACTGGAAGGCTGCTATAAGGTCTCCCTGGAGCTTTCTCTTCTCTAATATGAACAACCCCTTCATAAGAGAGAAACGAAATTTCTTCTGTTTCAGTCCCTCTATTTCGCTTCCTGTCCTTTGCCTCTTGTCCTGTCACTGGACACCATTAGAGGTGGCTCATTTTTTTTTACTACCCCCTCAAATCTTTATACACATAAGTTGCCCCATGAGACTTCTGTTCTGTAGGCTAAACATTGCCAACTCTAAGCCTCTTCTCACAAAACAGATAGCTCAGTCCTTTCATCATATTTGTGTGCCTTAACTGGATTTGCTCTAGTATGTTCATGGTTCTCTTTTCCTGTGGAGCCCAGCATTGGACCCAGCACCCAGATGTGTCTCACCAGGACTAAGTAGAGAGGAAGGATAAGGTCCCTTGATCTAATCTAGTAACAGTGCTCTTTGTAATGCAGCCCAGGACACTGTAGTCCTCCTTTTTCCAAAGGGTGCATTGTTGGCTCATTAATAGGTGTGGAACAGGGTCCCCAGGGCCTTTTTTGTCAAGCTGCTTTCCAGCCATCTGGACTGCAGGTGCATGCATTTATTCCTTCCCAAAGGCAGGGTTTAGCATTTCCTTCTGTTGAACATCATGAGGTTCCTGCAGTGCGGAGAAACAGCAAGTAGGTGTTTTGGTCAGTCCATAATACTTTGTCTCTCCTACTCCTTCATCCTCACTCTCTTCCCCTGCTTCAGGGTGGCATCCCTCCCAAGGGATCCGGTCCTTCCCAAACTGATCCAACATGGGCTTCCCACAGGTTACAGTTCTTCAAGAACTCCAGTATAGGTCTGTACCACAGAGCCCATCTTTCAGGAATGAACTACTCAAGCATAGGCACCCTATAGGCAGTAGCTCCTGCCAGACCACCTGCTACACCATGGACACCTCTCCATGAGTTGCAGTTCTTGCCTAAAGTCTGTTCCTGCACGAGCTCTCCATGAGCTGAAGCTTTCTTCAGGCCACATCCACCTGCTCCACCATGGGTTCCTCCACAGACTCCAGTGTGGATATCTGTTCTGCCATGGTACACCATGGGCTGCAGGGGACAGCCTGCTGCATGATGGTCCTCTCCATGGGCCGCATGGAAATTTCTGCTCAGGTGCCTGCAGCACCTCCTCCCCCTTCTTCTTCACTGATCTTGGTATCTGCAGAGTTGTTTTCTCTATATATTTTCTCATTTCTCCCTTTAAGCTACTGCTGTGCAGCAGGTTTTCCCTTTCTTAAATCTGCTCCCACAGAAGCACAACCAGCATCACTCATTGGCTCAGCTTTGACAAGCAGCGGGTCCCTTCCTGAGCTGACTGGAACTGGCTCTTATCTAACTTGGGGCAGCTTCTGGACTCCTCTCACGCAGTCCACTCCTGTACCCCAAACCCTTGCTACCAAGACCTTGCCACACAAACCCAATACACCTTCACACAGGGTGCTGAGCACACAGTCAGGTTCCAGTAATCTGAGTGTCATAATATAAATGAAAAATATATTGAATTCATTTGTTCTGTTTTCTAAAAAAAAAAAAAAAAAAAAAAAAAAGGAATTATGTTGACTAGAATTATTCTCCCCTCAAAAGGTCCTAAGGCAAATTCATGACATGCAAAACTGTTTAGACCAATTTCTTCATCCTTCTTGTAAAATTGCAGGCAACTATTTATATGATTTGTAAAGAGGAATACTTTATAACAATAAAAATACTCCGCATTGTCAGTATCAGACCTGATATTTAAAGTCATTTGATATCAGTTGGGCTACCTGCAGAGAAAGAAATTGTTCTCTTTGAGCTTATCGGGCAAACCCAGATCATTAAGGTCACATCAATCATTTGACTAATCTTAAGAACAAAAATTCTTATGAAATTATAGAATCCTGAAAACCTATAGATTGGAAGAGACATCTGGAGTTCATTTAAACCAACTGCCTCTTGAAATTAGAGCCTTAGATTAGGTTATCCCAATCTATCAAGACACTTTGTGAAAATTTCCAGTGAAAGGATTTCTCTCCTCTGTGCAACCTATTCCAATACTTAATTGCTTTTTCCAATAAAGGGTTTTTTTTTTTCCCTTTCTTTTTTTTTTTTTTCTTTTCCCATTAACACTTGTCCTGTATCTTGTGAAGAAAGTGTCATAGAATCATAGAATGGCTTGGGTTGGAAGAGACCTTAAAGATCATCTAACTCCAACCCCCCTGTCATAGGCAGGGGTGCCACCCACTAGATCAGGTTAGCCAAGGTTCCATCCAGCCTGGATGGAACACCTCCAGGGATGAGGCATCCACAACTTCTCTTAACAACCTGTTCCAGTGCCTCACTACCCTTACAGTGAAGAATTTCCTCCTAATGTCCAATCCAAATCTATCCTCTTTTAGTTTAAGACCATTGCCCCTTGTGCAATCATTATATACCCGAGTAAAGAGTCCTTCTCCACCCTTTTTATAAGACCCCTTTCAGTATTGATAGGCCACAATGAGGTCTCCCTGGGGCCTTCTCTTTTCCAGGCTGAACATTGCCAGCTCTCTCACCCTTTCTTCGTAAGTGAGGTGTTCCAGCCCTCTGATCATCTTTGTAGCTATCCTCTGGACTCACTCTAATAAGGTCCATATCTTTCCTTTGCTGCAGGCCCCAAATATAAATGCAGTACTCACTAAGGCAGAGCAGAGGGGGACTATCACCTCCCTCAGCCTGCTGGTCACACCTCTTTTGATGCAGCCCAGGACCCAGTTGGTCTTCTGGTCTGCAAGTGCATACTGCTGGCTCATGCTGAGCCTTTCGTCCACCACAACTCCCAGGTGTCTCTCCAGAAGCCTGCTCTCAATGAATTCTTCTCCCAGTCTGTACCCATGTCTGGAATTGCCCCAGCCCAGGTGCAGCACCTTGCACTTGTTGAACCTCATCAGGTTTACATGGGCCCACTTCTCTAGCCTGTCCAGGTCCCTTTGAATGGCATCTCTTCCTTCTTTGGTATCAACCTCACCACTCAGCTTGGTGTCATCTGCAAACTTGCTGAGATTGCACTCAATCCCACTGTCTATGTCATTGATGAAGATATTGAAAAGCACCTGTCCCAAGACAGGACTGGGGGACACTGCTCATCACTGGCCTGCACCTGAACATAGAACCATTGACCACTACTCAGTAGGCATGGCCATCGAGCCAATTCCTTATCCAGTGGATGGTTCACCCTTCAAATCCATATCTTTCCAATTTAGAGATTAGGATGTCCTATGGGATTGTTGCAAAAGCCTTACAGAAGTAGAAGTGTATGACATCAGTTGGTCTTCCCTTGTTAGCTGATGCAGTCACTCCATCATAGAAGGCCACCAGATTGGTCAGACATGGTTTGCCCTTGCTGAAGCCATGTTGGCTGTCTTGGATCACTTCCTTGTCCTGCATGTGCCTTAGCCTTGCCTCCAGTAGGAATTTTTCCATGACCTTGACAGGCACAGAGGTGAGGCTCACCAGTCCGTAGTTTACCAGGTCTTTCTTTCTTCCCTTTTTAAAAATGGGAGTGATGTTTCCCTTTTTCCAGTCACTGGGGTCTTTGCCTGACTGCCATGATTTTTCAAATATGACAGAGAGTTGACTTGGCAACTACACTAACTAATTCTCTCAGGGTTCTGGGATGCGTGTCATCAGGCCCCATAGACATGTAGTTGTTAAATTGCATCAGGAGGTCCCGAACTTGCTCTTTGTACCTTCATTTCTTCTCTAACTACTTTCTAGGTACTAGATGATTGCAACTAGATTTACATCAAGGCATTTTATTCTCCAGTCTGAACAAACCATATGTCTTCAGATGTCAAGTTCTCCAACTCTTTAAGCACCTTGGTGGATGCTGGACTCTTAGATATTTCAATGTCTCTCTTGAACTACAGGATCAAAATTGGGCACAATATTGTAGCTGTGCTCTAATCAATCATTAAGGGACTGGAGTATTGGTCATACCAGGACCTATAGTGACAGGACAAGGGGCAAAAATTTTAAACAGAAAGAGGTAAATTTAGTTTGGATAAAAAGAAAGCATTTTTTTTTTCTACATTGATTGTAATGAGACACTGATCCAGTGCCCATAGAAGCTGTAGATGCAACTTCATTGGAAGTGTTCAAAGTCCGGTTCGACTGGGCCTCGAGCAACTTCATCTATTGAAAAATGACCCTGCCCATGGAAGTGGGGCTTGGACTACATGATTTTTAAGGGTCCCTTCCAACGCAAAGCGTTCTATCATTCTGTATTAAAAGGCTGAGAGAGCTGGAAGTGTTCAGCCTGGATGAGAGAAATCACTGGGGAGATCGTATCCATATGTATAAAAACCTGATGGGGGTGTGTGAAGAAGATGGAGCCAGACTCCATTTTTGCAAATTTTCACAAAATGATAAACCTAAAATTCCATCTTAACATAAGAAATTATATATATATGGTATATATATATATATACACACATATGTATGTATATATATATACATATATATATATATATTTTTTTTTTTCCTGTGAAGGTTGTCAAAAACTGGAAGAGAGGTTGTGGAATTTCCATCCTTAGAAATATTCAAACCTGTCTGGACACAGCCATGAAAAACCTGATATAGCTAAACCTGTTCTATGCAGAGAGTTGGACTAGATCTCCAGACATGCCATCCAACTTTATCCATTCTTTGGTTCTTTGAATTGTTCAACAAAGTAGCATAATTATGTTCCTTATTCTGCCCTCTGCAATCTTGTTAATGCAGCCCAGGAAACAGTTTACTTTCGTGACTACGACTGCACTGTGGATTCATACTCAGATCATTTTCCACAAGGACACCTAGAATTGGTATGAGCAGCATATGGTAAAATATTTAATGTTACCTTTAACATACATTTTGAACACTAATTGTTAATATAGCTTTAGTGAGTCCAGAAGTATACTGGAAACTTGTCACTAGCAATAGAAAGCAGTCTTCCAAGTCCTCTGAGATAATGATGATAAGACTTCTCTAAACATGAATTTTCTCCAAACCATTTTTTGGCTTCTTTCACATGGAATTTGCTGTTTTATCCTTGTAAACATTCATTCTAGTCCTGCAGTTACCTGCTGAATGCTATACGCAATAAGAAAGATGTTGCCCTGCAACTAGAAATAAATTTCTGGGGTTTTACATTCCCTGCTCATAGTCATGAAATCATAGAATGGTTTGGGTTGGAAGGGACCATAAAATTCACCAGGATCCAACCCCCCTGTCATGGGCAGGGACACCTTCCCCTAGACTGAGTTGCTCAAAGCCCCATCCAACCTAGTCTTAAACACTTGCAGGGATGGGGCATTCACAATTTCTCTGGGCAACTTGTTCCAGTGCCTCACCACCCTCTGAGCAAATAATTTCTTCAGAATATTTAATCTAAAGTTTAAAGCCATTTCTTGTCCTACTTGAAACCATCCTTGTCCTATCATTACACTCCCTGATAAAGAGTCTCTCCCCAGCTTTCCTCTAGGCCACTTTAGGTACTGGAAGGCTGCAATAAGGTCTCCTCAGTCTTTCTTCTCCAGGCTGAACAACCCCAACTCCCTCAGCCTGTCTTCATAGGAGAGGTGTTCCAGCCCTTTCACAGTGCTGTTAACCAAGCAAACAATTGGAGTACCAAGGAATAATAGTATCAAACCAGTTTCCCTAGAAGTCCAAAGGGCTATGTACATTTAAAAACAATAATCGGCTGTCTGTCATGACCATACACAAATGAATGGAATGTGTTTGGCATGCACAGAAAGTTAAGCTGTTTCCCTCAAAACTTATCCTCTTTAAAAGAATATTCATGACATAAATAGGTCCTAGAATAGCTGTCTCATTTTATGGACATATATACAATATTATTCGCTACAGGATCCTAAGGCATAAAGATTTATAATTTACATTATCACAGACTGAATAAGCAACTAAGATCCGTCAAATTATACTGTTGTATTTAATATGGATGCACAGCCAATTCTCTCTGCAAGAAATGAATTGTAATTTCATGCTGTAAGATTTCACAATACAGAGAACTGATCATTAAATTTCCATTTTTAAAAGCAACAATATAAGAAGAATACAATAGAACCTATAGTAATTTATCATCTCAAATGTCCTAGACTATGTCAACAACCTTAAAAAGCTTGTTTTTAAGGGGTGTATAGCAATTCTACAAAATACTTAGTAGAATTACTTTAAAAAAGAGTCCTAAAGTGATAATCATATATTAAAACTTTACTTGTACATCACAATATACAGTATATTGTGCTATATACTTTTCTAAGCTCCAGTTTTTGTTCTAAAATTCACTATGCTTTGAAATATATTGTCTTCAGAATCCAATTATTTTAATTTTTAGGCAAGTAAAGCTGAAAATTTGCACTTGTCTCTATTCAATAAACGGTTCAAAAACTTATAGTGCCCTGAACAATCAAATTCATTGAGCACTATGATATCATTTTTATATTTAGCAAAATTGTTTTATAGATGAATAATTGTAGAGATTTTCCTTTTACAGAAAGTTGCTGTGTATGTAAGCTAATATGGGTATTGGGCAAGCAGTAATTCATTATTCCCTATTTATTTGGATTTCTGCTTTGGTGTGACTGGATTTTGTCTTATTTTCTCAATTTCTTGTTAAGAAATGTGTTTCTTTAAATTTGCCATTAAATTTCCCATGTACATGTGCAGTACTCAGCACCTATGTAATAACTTTTGTATTAATGATTAAGATCACTAAGGAAAAACAAACAAACAAACAAAAAAAACACCAGTAAGACTACTTTTACTGCTGAAAACAAAGCAGAAGATTATCAGTGCTTTAGACAGAAACCAGTACTGATTTGTGCAATAGATTACCTAAAAGCAAATGTATTAGAAACTGTATCTCATACAGTAAACCTGTAATATTCCTTGTGTATGTAAGCAGCTTTGTTAGAGGATTATAGCGTTCCTATCATAAAAATACTTGATATTACTGTCAATATGTTATTCAAAATCAAGCACAAATAAAGGATGATTCATCTCAGTTTTTATTTTGTTTGTTTGTTTGTTTTGTTTTGTTTTGCTTGTAATATAGATTTCATTAGTAAACAGTACTTTGGTCTACAGAACTTAAACAAATATTTTTTTGTTTCCTTTTTTTGTTTTTAAATGAAAGGTTTCTTCTTATTCCCTAAGTTGAAGGCCTCTAAATAGTTAGGAACCAAATCATTCAGTGTAATTACACAGGCCATTTATACTTATTTCAGCAACAGAATGGTGAACATACTAAAAAAAAAAAAAATGTGTGTATGGTAAAATTTAGATCAATACTTTTTGTTAAAGAAAAGTAATATAAAAAACATTAGATATCTGTTTATTTTTATTGTTCTCCAAACTTGCCAACAAAAACAAGTCTATCTTCTTTATAAAACAACACCAGTCAACATCTTGGGAGTCATCTGGCAGTAAAGGTTTCAAAAGTGGCTATTTAATTAGATACTAAAATTATTGCAAATATATTTTTGATTAATAAAGCTTTAAGTCTTCTCTATGTTAAAATTACCTTGCTGCCAAATGATGAACTGTTAGGTTTATCCATTCATAATTTTCCTGAATAAAATACTTATATTGTCCCTAATCGGATATCCACCCATTTATTAATGAAGTATACTTTAAACATTTTTTAAAGAATTCAGCATGAGGGTGCATTGTTGTCTTTTTATAGCAGGTGAAATTGAGAGAGAGATTTATGCATGTTCCTTACCCAGCCCAATGTATTGCTTAAATGAAAATTAGCCTGAACTTTTGGGAGTATCCAAGGATCCTGAAGGTAAAAATGCTATTGCATAAATCAACAAGGTTGCCTTTAATTACTTTGAAAATCCGAATATTTTTGTGCTGTATTGGTAAATTACCAATTTACCTGCCAATTTCAGGATGTTTTTGTGATTTTATAAAAATAAATGTAGAATCATTGAAGCATAGCATCATAGAATCGTTAAGGTTGGAAAAGACTTCCAAGATCATCTGGTCCAACCATCCCCCTACCACCAATACCTAAGTACCAGGTCCAACCTTTCTTAAAACACCTTCAGGGACAATGACATGACCACCTCCCTGGGCAACCCGTTCCAATGACTGACAACTCTTTCTGAGAAGAAATCTCTCCTAATTTCCAACCTGAACCTCCCCTGGAGCAACTTGAGGCCATTCCTTCTAGTCCTATTGCTAGTTATCTGCAAGAAGAGGCTGACCCCCAGCTTCCCACACCTTCTTCTAGACATAGAGAGCAATAAGGTCTCCCTGGAGCCTCCTCTTCTGTAGACAAAACAAACCTAGTTCCCTCAGCCACTCCTCATAAGACTTGTGTTTCAGACCCTTCACCAGCTTTGTAGCCCATCTCTGGACACGCTCCAGGGCCTTGATGTCATTCTTGTAGTGAGGGGCCCAAAGCTGAACACATTACTTGAGGTGCGGCCTCACCAGAGCAGAGTACAGGGGGACGATTACCTCCCTAGTCCTGCTGTCTACACTATTCCTGCTACAAGCCAGGATGCCGTTGGCCTTCTTGGCCACCTGGGCACATCGCTAGCTCATGTTCAGGTGAGCATTGACCAACACCCCCAGATCTTTTTCCTTTGCACAACTTTCCAGACACTCTGCCCCAAACCCTTAGTGTTGCATATGGGGTTGTTGTGCCCCAAGTCCAGGACCAGGCCCTATTGTTCTGCAGTATTTTCTGATATTCCTGGTTTAGTTTTATTCGTTAGTTTGATTCTATCTCCATTATAGATAGTTTGTGTTTGGTAATATCTTCACATGCGTTTCTTTGTTTTTGTTTTTGTTTTTGTTTTTGTTTTTGTTTCTTTTTTCTTTTTTTAACCAAAGAACTTCCATATATTTCAACATAGCATTTCAAGACTTCTACAGAAGTGGTCACCTTAAAAATGCTCCAGCATCCTATTTGTGACCACATATATATATATTTCAGGGTATGTGTTTTGGGAGGGTGAGAATAAGGGACAAGGTCCCTTTTGGATCAAAGGGCAGGTTGTAGAGCTGTTCATCAATAATATAACAATAAAGCTTTTATAAGTCAATAGGTAATGGTTTATTCATTACAGTTGGAATTGCATACTCTTATCTAATGGAAGATGTGATTTCTTTTTTTTAATAGATATTGTCTGATTGAAAGCTACAACCTGTCTTATTTATTTATTTATTTATTTCTATCTGACAGCCATTTTGAGCAAGAATTACTGCCATATTAGGAAATTTTACCTAGAAAGTTTAAGATTTAAAAGGTAGCTCACACTTCCAGGTTCTCTCTGCTCTGAGAAATATTGGTGCTTATGGAAGATACATTGATGAAACCCATATAATTGCATATAACTGCCCACATAATTATTTGAGTATGTTCTGGTTGACATTCACCAGCTGATAGAACCGCACACAGCTAGTTACTCCCCCTCCTCAACAGAGTGAGAAAATAAGATGGAAAAGCTCATGGCACAAGACAAAGACAGGGAGATCACTTGCTGGTTATTGTTATGGACAAAAGAGATTTCACTTGGGGAAAATAAAATTAATTTCTTGCCAAAAATTCATTTTATTAAAAATGAACTGGGATGATGAGAAACAAATAAAAAAATAAAAATACCTTCCCCCTGCCCCCCTTTCCTCCCCAGTTTCAACATCAGTCCTTCACTCCAGAATCTTCTGTCTCCTCTTGAGTGGCACAGGGAAATGGAGGTTAGAATCATGTCATAGAATCATAGAATGGATTGGTTTGGAAGTCCTTCTTCGTAGGAGAGGTGCTCCAGCCCTCTGATCATCCTTTGCCCCTCCTCTGGACCTGCTCTAACAGGTCTATGTCCTTCTTGTTCTTGGGGTCCCAGATCTGGAGCAAGTACTCCAAGTGGGGCCTCTCAAGGGCAGAGCAGAAGGGGTAATCACCTCCCTTGACCTGCTGGCCATGCCTCTGTTGATGCAGCCCAGAATGCAGTTGGTCTTTTGCATACTGCTGGGTCATTTCGAGCTTTTCATCCACCAGAACCCCCAAGTCCTTCTCTGCAGGGCAGCTCTCAACGAGTTCTTGTCCCAGTCTGTTTTTATGTATGGGATTGCCCCAAACCAGCTGCAGGACCTTGCACTTGGACTTACAAACCTCATTAGGTTCACACGGGCCCACTCCTTAAGCCTTCCAGATCCCTTTGGATGGCATCCCTTCCTTCTGTTGTATCAACTGCAGCACTCAGCTTGGTGTCAACTGAAAATTTGCTGAGGGTGCACTTGATCCCACTGTCTATGTCATTAATGAAGATTAATATTGATTAAGATTTAATATCTTAAAACAGACCAGGGTCAGTACATAACAATTCTCTGCTGCTCCTTCTTTCTCACGCTTTTCCCCTTCTCCAGCATAGGTCCCAGAGAGGCCACAGTTCCTGCCAGAAAAGCTGCTTTTACATAAGTTGCTCTCCACAGGCTGAAGGGGAATCTCTGCTTTGGTACTTGGAATACCCCTTAGCCCTCCTTCTTCTCTGACCTTCCTGCCTGCAGAATTGTTCCTCACATTTTACTTCACTCTCTTGCAACAGCTGTGCAGCATTTTTCACCCTTTCTTAAATACACTATCACAGATACACTACCAACTTGGCAATCGGGATCAGCATTTGGCCAGTAGTGAGTCTATTGGAGCCATTTGGAAACAGCTGCCACTGGCCTCTTCTCATAAAGGCCATTCTTGATGTCTTTTTGCTGCCAACACCTTGAGACCTACACCCATCACAATGCACTAAGTTTTTCTGTTTACTTACATAAAAGGGAAAACCTTATAAAAAGCTTGATTCCTCAGTGATCTGACTTTCTGTTACTAGTGAGCATCACAGAATCACAGAATCACAGAATCATCTAGGTTGGAAGAGACCTCCAAGATCATCCAGTCCAACCTCTGACCTAACACTAACAAGTCCTCCACTAAACCATATCACTAAGCTCTACATCTAAACGTCTTTAAAGACCTCCAGGGATCAGCAGCAGAAAAAACATTTGTAAGACCACTCAGTGCCAAAACAGAAGAAAGTATACTTAGCACAGCAGCCTGGCAGAGCAGTGTAACTCTGACCCACATCTGAAAGAACTTTAATTCTCACGTCAACGACAGTTCATATATTTTCTAAAAAAATACTATTTGGGGCATGTGTATATGTTGTGGTTTAACCTGGCAGGCAGCTAAATACGATACGTCTACTCATTCACTCCGTTGCAGAGGGATGGAGGAGAGAATCAAAATAAGGTAAATCTTGTTGGTTGAGATAAGGACAGTATAATAACAAAAACAACAACAAAAAACAAGTGATGTACACAATCTCACTCACCACCAGACAACTAATCCCCAAGCAACAACAGCCCCCCTTTCCCACTCCCCACCACCCTCACACCCCCTTCAGCTAACTCCCCCCAGTTTTATTGCTGAGCACGATGTCATATAATATGGAACATACTTTTAGCCATGTGGGTCAGCTGCCTTGGCTGTGTCCCCTCCGAGCTCCTTGTGTACTTCCAGAATCCTCACTGGCAGGGCAGCACGAGAAGCCAGGAAGTCTTTGACTTTGTGTAAGCACTGCTCAATAACAACTAACACATCAGTGTGTTATCAACATTATTTTCATTCAAAATCCAAAACAGAGCATAACACCAACTGCTATGAAGAAAATTAACTCTGTCTCAGCTGAAACCAGGACAGCATGGTGCAAAATAAAACATAGGACAGATTTTCCTAATTAAAGAAAAAGGGCGTAAGTAAAGGATCTCGTATTTATTTCATACTTCTGTGTGTTACCCTCTGATCACTTCGAAACCCTATGCTCACCCTGCTTCTTTAATTTGTGGCCTCTTAATTCCATACAGCAATATTTCTGTTCTGACTCTGCTGCTACTGAATTTGCTTTGGAACTTCTGAAGAAAATGTCTTTTGCCTTATACATCAATGAAAATTCTGACCTTGTGATTGGTTGATTGCAATCAATGGCTTTCATAGTCTATCTGAGGGATGTTGCTTGACAGTTGGGATCAAAATTCTGGACCAAGTGAGCAAAAGTTGTTAATCGTTATATTTTCACCCCCTCCCCCCGCCCCCCCCCAAGCCCTTCACAGAAATATTTTCTTATTCACAGAAATAACAATTTACGAATATATTTCTTGTCTTTTTAAGTTAATACCAAATTTCAAGCAAATCATTTCTACTTTCATGAAGTATGTTAAGTCTATATTTGTCTCAGATGATGTGATGCTATAGATAATTGTCATATTCACATTTTTTTTGTTGTTCCATTTCTCTGTCTTCCTCTCTCTTCTCTTGTTCGTTTCCATAGTGAGGTCACATGGAAGTTGTTTGTATACCTATAGTTGGGCTGATCTAAGACTAGAATGGGGCAACCTAAGAGGAGAACTAGGTGACTAGGATCTTCAGCCAGTTTCTAAAACATGCCATATTAGTGGCAATAGAATATGGGTTGATTATAGCACACATGTTGTAGTTTTGACACTTGAACAATGCATGTATACGTTTACATTAGCTTAAGCTCTTTACTTGAATACATGTATGATTCTTTGCTTATTTATTCTTGATCTATCAATACCTTTTTCAAACATAATTAGTTTCCCTGTGGCACAGACAACATCTTCCCTGGAGTAATCTTCAGTCTCAGTAAACACAGAATCAGTTGGAATCAAATTGTGCCTTAGGATGCTCAGGCATGTTTTACACTGAAGTCATTAGAGTTCCTGGCCAATAAGTCATCAGGGGCAGAATTTCTCCCCAGTTGTTTAGGTCGCAAGTCACTATCTTCTCAATCAGAAATCATTAGAGGAACCTGTCCTGTTTTCTCTTGGAATCAGAATTTCCTGAGCTGTTTTAAGAATTTAGGGTGCAGAAAGAACATACTGCTGATATTAGAGGTAACTTCGGGAGAGCAGTAGTACTTTGTTGAAATGATACTTTACTATTGACTTGAGTCTTATAATTTTGGGAAAGGTAAAGAACTCAACAAAGAACTGTCTGTGTAGCTTGGCATATACTTATCTCATCTTGGT
Source organism: Cygnus atratus (assembly GCF_013377495.2). Classification (NCBI taxonomy): domain Eukaryota; kingdom Metazoa; phylum Chordata; class Aves; order Anseriformes; family Anatidae; genus Cygnus; species Cygnus atratus. The sequence goes on along the minus strand of NC_066396.1, from coordinate 31,876,539 downwards.
GTTCAGATGCATATAAATCAGACTAAGCCAGATACTTAATATAGTCTTCCTGTATCACTGTAACACAAGAACAGAAAACTGAGGAAACCAGAATTTGGGCTGGGTAGGAAAGGAAGTGAAAGGCTGCACACTTTCTCTGTTTTTAGTACAATGTTTGACTACTGGCAATGGTTCATTTCCATCAGATTCTTTTTCTTTATTACTCTCAGTTGCTATCCTAGTGAAAGACAGGGTAGGGTTGAAATACAGAAGAAATTCAAGAAAAGACATTTGTGAATATTGAGAAAAACAGGGAATTAAATAGCACCAACAACAACCTTGTGATTTCAGAGATACAGAAAACTAAAAAATCTAGATTATAATTCTGTGGGACAGGAAAAAAAGAGGGGCATGTAGCATTGTCTGGAGCAGGGAAAAGATAGGAGTCCACAGAGAGAGAACAAAATCAACAGTAAGATGAGAGAGTGCAGGAGATAAAGAAAAGTGGGAATTGATTCCCTCAGCAAAGATGGGGCCAGGGTAAAGAACAGGAAAAAGATAAGCAAAGAATGACTGGAAGAGGGGAAACATAATCTGCATTCTTAAAAAAGAAAAAAAAAAAAAGGAAGACCGTGGAAACTACAGGACAGTCAGTCTCACCTCTGTGTCAAGCGAGATCGCTGGGTCATCAGACTTGTCAGGCATGATCTACTCTTAGTGAAGTCACGTTGGCTGTCACCAGACACCTCCTTATTTTCCATGTGCCTTAGCATAGTTTCCAGGAGGATCTGCTCCATGATCTCACAGAGGTGAGACTGACTGGTCGGTAGTTCCCAGTGTCTTCCTTTATTATTTCCATAAAGTTTATGTTTCCCCCTCTTCCGTTCAGTGGGAACTTCACCACACTGCTATGACTTATCAAATTTGACAGATAGTGCCTTAGCAACTTCACACGCCAGTTCCTCAGGACCCACGGATGTATGTCATCTGGTCCCAAGGACTTACACACTGTTCAGGTTCTTTGGATGGTCTAAGACATGATCTTCTCCTACGCTGGGCAGTTCTTCATTCTGCCAGTCCCTGCCTTTGCCTTCTGGGACTTTGGCTGTATGGCTAGACCTCTTGCTGGAGAAGACTGAAGCAAAAATGTGATTGAATACCTCAGCTTTCTCGATATCCTGGATAACTAGGTCTCCCATTTCCTTATGGAAAAGGCCCACAGTTTCCCCAGTCTTCTTTCTATCACTGAAGTACCCATATAAGCATTTCTTGTTGCCCTTGATGTCCCTGACGAAATTTAATTCAAACAGAGCTTTAGCTTTCGTAGAATCATAGAATGGCTTGGGTTGGAAGAGACATAGAAGATCATCTAGTTCCAACCCCCCTGCCATAGGCAGGGATGCCACCCACTAGATCAGGTTGCTCAGGGCCTCATCTCACCTGGTGTTAAACACCTCCAGGGATGGGACATCCACAGCCTCTCTGAGCAACCTGTTCCAGTGCCTCACCACCCTCTGAGTAAAGAATTTCCTCCTAAAATCTAATCTAAATCTCCCCTTTTTAGTTTAAAACCATCCCCCCTTGTCCCATCATTATCTGATTGAGCAAAAAGTCACTCTTCATCTTTTTTATGTTCCCTTTAAGTACTGAAAAGCCACAATGAGGTCACCCTGGAGCCTTCTCTTCTGTAGGCTGAACAGCCCCAGATCTCTCAGGCTTTCTTCATAGGAGAGGTGCTCCAGCCCTCCGATCATCTTTGTAGCCCTCCTCTGGACCATTCTAACAAATCAACATCCTTCTTGTACTGGGGCCTCCAGACCTGCACGCAGTACTCCTCCAAGTTAGGACTCTCAAGGGCAGAGCAGAGGGGAAAAATCACCTCCGTCAACCTGATGGCCAGTCCTCTTTTGATAAACCCTGGGATGCAATTGGCCTTCTGGGATGCAAGCACAGTCTAACCTGATCCCTGACTGTACAATTTCTCTGTATTCCTCCTAGGTTACCTGTCCTTGATGCATATTGTACAGTCAAATGTTATTTGCGCGACATCTCTATTATTTAACACTGTTTAAAATCCACTCTAATTTATTTCTACTCAGCATGTTTTCTGATTGCAATTATCTCTTTATTCTTATCTTTCACTACAAATCTCAATGGCAGTTGTGATTATGATTCTGTTGCTTATTGATTGTGTTGATATGTGCATAGTAAGTTATTTATGTACTTAATTTAAATTAATTTTATTTGAAGGGTTGAAACAGATGTTGTGGAGTTGTGATTTCCCGCAGACTGTTCAATGAAGTGTCACTTACTCAAGGCTTTTTCCTTCCAGAAGCCTTCTTTTTCTTTGCCAGTATGTTCCTGTACAGGCCTGCATGAGAAAATCACTTTCATAACTAATACGAATATACATTATGAGATTTATGGTTCATTCTCTCCCTCTTGGATATGTACCGTACTCTGTTACCAAAGCCACTGAAAATCTTTTTGGCTCTGGCTCTGCATACATTTTACATGCATTCAGATACTTACTCAGAGTAGTACATCACAATTGTCTGTGATATATGTGTGTGCACATGAAAGTAACGTATATCAACTAACGATTTATGAGTATTCTTGAAGTCTTTCCACAAAGCAGCATTTAACATGAGCATCCACTATGAAGACCTCTAAAGGTCACTAGTAAGTCAGGTTGATGGCTGAACTTGATATTCTTGAAAGTATTTTCCAACCTAAATGATTCTGTGATTCTATATAGAGCCTTTCCTTTCTCCTTGTATAGTCACACTCTATTTTTTGTCCTGTTTTCTAAAGGAGAGAGCAATTCTCTGTTACTGATAGTCAAAGCAATCCAACACCATCCATGAACAAAAGGCTTGCAAGGACTGTAAATCTTTCAAGATCTTTGTGTCTGTATTGCTGGTACTCTTTTGTCCTGCCTCAAATACTAAATGTCTTTTGGTTTCCTAGGTGAGGAATATGACGTTTAAATAGTCTAGGGAAAAATCATAATTATATCATAATCATAACTCTGCAAACCCTGTTTTTATTTAGACTCCTGGTACTGTGATAAGATTTATTCCTTGCATTCTCTCCTCGTTTTTTTGTCCTCTCACTTAAAACTGGCCATTCTGATAATTATGCTAATGATATTGTTAAACTGAAATTGAAATTGCCTGGAGAGGGGACAATGACTACATTTTTATTTGCTTATTTATTTATTGAAATATAATGTTATTTATTAAATACGAAACACTTTTGATTTGTCTTTTCCAATGAATATTCTAGAGAATAGTATTCTTTACTTGACATTGCTAGTCGGTCGAGGGAAGTGATTGTCCCGCTCTACTCTGCGCTGGTGCAGCCTCACCTCAGGTACTGTGTGCAGTTCTGGGCACCACAGTACAAAAAGGACGTAAAACTGTTGGAGAGTGACCAGAGAAGGGCTACAAAGAGGGTGAAGGGCCTAGAGGGGAAGACATATGAGGAGCGGCTGAGGTCACTGGGCCTGTTCAGCCTGGAGAAGAGGAGGCTGAGGGGAGACCTCATCACAGTCTACAACTTCCTCACAAGGGAGAGTGGAGAGGCAGGTGACCTATTCTCCATTATCACCAGTGACAGGAACCGCGGGAACGGGAGGGGGAGTAGAGGGGAAGGCACCAATCTATTCTCTTTAGTGACCAGTGATAGGACCTATGGGAATGGTGTCAAGTTGAGGCAGGGGAGGTTTAGGCTAGACATCGGGAAAAGGTTCTGCACTGAGAGGGTTGTCTCACACTGAACAGGCTCCCCAGGGAAATAGTCACTGCACCAAGCCTGTCAGAGTTTAAGAAGTGTTTGGACTGTGCACTATGTCACATGGTCTGAATTTTGGAGTAGACCTGTGTGGTGCCAGAAGTTGGACTTGATGATCCTTATAGGTCCCTTCCAACTCGGGACATTCTACGATTCTATGATTCTATTTCCGTAGTCTAATTCGTTAACCTGCAAAATCTCGAGTATTTTCTTTGCACATCTGCAGTACATTCTGCAAACTACAATATGTTTTAGGAGATATTTCCTTTGGTCTCATGCAGGGAGGTGAAAGTACAAATGCAGGATCACCTATGCTAATTTTATTGTACTAAGACAGATCCTCGCACTTTTATTTTTATAAGTAGTTGTCATACACTTTGTTTTATAGTAGTGTCAGTTCCTTGCTGTTTTTATATACTTTACTCTTGAAAAGGCTTTAGCCATTCTCTGGGAAATAAATAAGGGATATAGTACCTTGTTGTTTTAGATTATGATATGGTTAGTGTCCTGTATAGGAAATATGTGATCACTGATTTGAGGTCATAATGAGTCTTGCTGTAGGCAATTCAATTTCCTTCAGTAAAGAGAAGCATCTTATTGCTGATGCTACAATTTCAGGTTCAAGAAAGTTTTGGTGGTTTTTTTTTTTTTGGTTGGTTGCTTGTGGTTTTTGTTTGTTTGTTTGTTTGTTTGTTTTTATTTTTTGGTGGTGGTGGTTGTTTTGTTTTCTTAATACAGGTATTGTCTTTGTTAAAATTAGAAAGGGGAAATTAAACAGTGTAGCCCTCTGAAAGATACTGATATGAAAACATAGTTTTGAATGCTATATTTACTAGTCTTGTCTTCATATTTGCTCAAAGTTTGGAAAGTTTAATTTCTTACACATAGAATGAACTCGCATATCATTTGATCTGAAAAAAAAAAGAAAAATCTGGAAACATTAGTATAAGCCCACTTCATGAAAGATGAAAGCAGAATGTGAGGTTTTTGTGGTAGGGAAATTGGTTTTTCCTTATTTTTTGAGATCTTCATCTCTGTTTTGCTCCTGTTCTCCCCCTGAACCCAGTGTAGAGAGGTTTGGGTCTGTGATTAAGAATGGTCTAGGTAACATAAATAATGAAAAAATACAATCTCTATAGATATGAGACCTTGTTGTCACTTATGTTGTCACTTATGTTTTTTGGGGGGGAAGATACTTTTTTTTTTTTCCATTTAAGATAGGGAAAACTCAAGACATTTACTTCTTACAGTAGTCATTTCAAACGTATCACAAAATGAAGAACAAAGCAGTCAGACTGCTAAAACATTCAGCAACATATTATTTACTATATATACTTTGTGAATGTTTTTTATTTTTTTTTTCAGAACATGAATATATGTTTACACTGTCAGAAAACACACAAAGTTCTAAAAAATACTTTCCACATATATATACTCAGTATCTAATTTTGCAGACTTTTTTTTTTTTAATTTTCTTACATTGCAGGTTCTGTTGGTCTGCAAGTAAGCTGGGGCATACACGGTATTTTGATTTTTGCTATGACAGCTGTATTGATTATAAATGTTAAATGAACCTCAATTACTTTGGGATCTCGGGGGGGGGGTGGGCGAGGGGAGAGATGAGCAGGGAGTTGTGGTTTTTTTTGTTTGTTTTTTTTTAGTTTGGTTGTTTGCTTTCAGTATAATATTCAAGCTTTTGGAAAACTATATCACAGAATCACATCTTCATAAGTTTGATTTTGACAGGTTATATTTGTTTTAGAGGCTGATCTCTGAATGAACAAATAATAGCATTTAAGATTAATCTTGTATTATTTATAGTCTGTGATTTAACCTTACTCATTCCAGCTCTTCTACAAGGGTGATCTCCAGGGAACGTAGGAAGTTCTAAATGTAAGGAAAAGAGAATATATGCCTCTGTTTTTTTTTTTTGGTGACACATTGTGAACTGCACTAGACTGGTAGGTCCTGGTAACGATGAAATGTTGGAGCTGAGAATGGGTAGGATATCACAGATTTGATTAAAAAAAATAATAATAATATAGAGATAGCAACCCTCTAATAGCCAACCAGCTGAATTTCATCAGCTGAATCTCTTTTCTGTAAGTATAGAAGAGCAAATTTTTTGCTTGTGTATTGTTTCATATCTGCTTACCCCTGCCTGTGCCTCAAAGATATTGGCAAACTCAAATAACTCCAATCAGCCACAAAACATGCAACTATTATATTTGGAATTAAAAAAGGAGTTTGAAAGATGATCATTTGCTACTTACATATCGTGAATCTCAGAGACTGTCTTAAAGGGCTTACACAAAGATGTGCACAGCAATTGTCTATCTTTGTACTGCCAGAGGATTCTTAAGTCATGTACTGCCATGTTCCAATTTATTTTGAGACTGTAATTACTGTAGAATATGGATCAGCTGTAGCATTCATATGTCTGAAATGCATGTTTCAACAGCTCAGACAAAGGCATTCAGTACAGAGGGTCTACCCTTTATAGCTGCCCAAAACCATGCCATTCTATGGAGCTTCTAGTACCAATATCACCAGAATTACCTAGCTGAAATGGAGAAAGAAATAAATGGAGAAAGCCTCTGAGAGCAATAAATATGAAGGAAAAAATAGAAAGATTGTCTGTCTTGATGTAATACTTAATGTAAGTGGCATTCAATATAAAAATTAAAATTTTTATAATGATAGATTTAGTTTTAACATTTAGTCTTCTGCCTTTATTTGTCAATCTAGGTGATATATCTTGATAAATTGGAAATCTCTGGAATTTGAGGTATGGCAGAAGTGTGTTGTTGACAGGCTGACTTGTTTCAACCTGTTGAAGAAATGTTTTCCCATTGCTTTCCATCCAAAAGCGACAAAAGCAGAAACTAATATTCAAATACCCAGAATAATAATTGTTATTAATACACAGTACCATTCTAGATATTTATTGCTGAAGTACAACTTCTGGTTTGGATGAATCCATTTTCATTGTAGTTTATTAGCAAACAATGATTATTGTTTGGCTCTAAACTGTAATTCTTCATCCTCTTATCTTTTATTTATGAGACAATGCCAAATTAAAGAAACAAGTTGTCCATTGTTTTTAGTTGGAAAATCTCTACACTTTACATCATACTAACTTTTCCATGAAGCAACAGCATTCAATGTTCTGCTCTGACTACCGTGTACATCCAATCTGCCTTCATCTCATATCAGAGGACCTGGTGTCTCACACTCTGGCAGCTGTGTTTTTAAACACAGTTTTAGAAATATGCTGACCCACTAAAGTCAATGGGAGATTTGCCTTTTACTTCAGAGAAGCCAAGATTTTATCCTTTCTGTTCACAGTGTTGGTATTTTTGGTCACACCTGTGCTAAGCAAATAGAAAGCTGAAGAGAGTAGATTCCTTCTATTCATCCTTCTTTCACAGGAAATAATTTTCAGAACATCAAAAATACTTAGTCTGAAATTGAACTGTTCAAGTCCTGCTGTTCTCTTTTTCATAACTGTCAAAGTGAAATATTTTAAGAAAGGAAAAATTATACTAGCATGCTATCTTTCCTTATCACTACATCTGCTACTGAGTTCCACATGTAACTACAAGGAAGGCTACTTATTCTAGTCATTTTCCTTCCAGTATTCTTAAATTACTACAATGGTACTTAGATTTAATTATCAGATTCATACTATGCTAGTGTGAAGGTGGCATTTACAACAAAAAGCAAAAAAAAAAAAAAAAAAGTGGTGAACACATACAGTTTAGTACACATACAGTTTAGTAACAAGCATCAGGACACCTTTTACCCGTAGAAGCTATATCAATACAGTCCTGGTTTTTAGTTAAATGATACATCCCTACATGATAGGAGCTTTTTGGCCTTACAGGTGTCATGCTCCTACTGAATGCTGTTCTGCTTCTTTGCTATCCCATCTTCACCCAGAATTCACTGTTTCTTTGCGAGAACATTGTAAAAGTTTGTGTGTACATTCATTATGTAAGCCACACTTTGCATAAAATGCAAGGACGTCCTGGAGAGGCTGAGTGACCTCTGAGGAGGACCTCATGAGAGGCTGAGTGCAGTAGAAAAACAGACTTTCTCAAGTTGTGATCTGACAATAGAGAGGGTGTCTTTCATGTCATCTAGCATTATTAGTAACTCTGCGTTGTATTTGTAATGTCACAAGGGCACTGGGGTTTTCATAAGAAATTACTAGTGACAGTTGATGAAAACAGTTAGTTAGTTAGAAAGACAGTTAGTTGAAACCTAAAGTAGTGAAATGTTTAAAAATGCACTTGTGATCATATTATCAATAAAAATTAAAATGGCCTGCCTCAACTGACTTTCTCTGCTGTCATGTAGCATGCACAATTTCCATGGTAATGAAGTATTTATGCTGCTTATGTTAGCCTTAGATAATGTGTTCCCCTCAGGTGTATGTTTTTTTATCATCATCCATTTAACTGTATGAATGTTGACATTGTGGGTGATTGGAGATGTGCAATAATCCTCGGTTCCTGCAAATAGTTGCTCTCTTCCCCCTTGGTACATAGGTATTTATAGCTCTACCACAAAGTCACAAATTGATTGCTGTAGATGTCAGTATATTCAAGTTTTTTTTAAAAAAGACTTAGTAGATTAATTGATAGCGAAAAGGTATAATACGAAAGTCTTAACTCATATAATACGTTCACTCATAAACCTCAATTCTATATACCAAATATATTTTTCAACTCTGAAAATAAATGTTGTGGGTTCTTTTTCAGTAAAAAGACTGAATATCTTTAAAAGCTAATGTTTTTACAATATATATATATATTTTAAAGATATCATTAAAATCATACTTCTCTTTGTTTTATTCAACACTTTGTTCCTTAGCCTTGAGTCTTCAAACCAGTTAAAATTGTCATGTTGTTTAATGCTGAAGAGGTAACCAAAGAAAAAAACCCTCCATACGTGCAAAGACACATTGTCTTGTAGTACAATTGAATGAAATACATGGAATTCAAGTAACGGAACCACGTTACTTTGAGAACAGTCTGTAGATGTGCTGAGACATTTGGGGGAAGTGTCACATGCAAAAGTCTACATTTTAATAGTTCACTTCTCAGCATTGTGTCAGTCTGCTCAGCTTGTAGTAACTTTTTAGTAACTAAAGTTTTGCTTAGAGATTTCTCTTTTTCTTTGTCTTTTTCTCTTTTTTTTCTTTTTCTTTCTTTTTCTTTCTTTCTTTTTCTTTTTCTTTCTTTTTCTTTCTTTCTTTCTTTCTCTTTTTCTCTTTCTTTCTTTTTCTTTCTTTCTTTCTTTCTTTCTTTCTTTCTTTCTTTCTTTCTTTCTTTTTCTTTCTCTTTCTTTCTTTCTTTTCCTTCCTTCCTTCCTTCCTTCCTTCCTTCCTTCCTTCCTTCATTCATTTTTTTTCTTTCAATAAAGGTGAAGATGTACCAGCGATAATATTTTATAGCAAGGATTCCTGACCAAAATATGTTTCACTTTATACTATATTTCCATTTAAAAATCCTTTTCCATTAACCTTTCTTCTTCTTTTTACAAATGTCAAGTAGGTCTATAAGAAAATGTTACAACATTTAAATATCACACTTTTATAAGACTGCAAACTCCATCTTACTGTAAAAGAACCTTATTTAATTAGTAATCTCTTTCTGAGATGGAAATCATTTATTTGAAATTAGTATTTAATACCTAAGACTGTAAAATATGATGATAAATGGGAGTTAAGAGAACATTAACTTCTAAAAGTTGAATTGCATCTAAAAGCTATGATGCGTAGTCACAAAAGGCACAACTGATGATCAATCCTTTGTCCTCTGCAATCAAAAAAATAATAAAAGAATACAGAGAATAAAGAATACTTTATAAATTGATTCAGAAAAGTCAAAATAACTCACACATCTCTGTTACCATTATTAAAATTTTTCAAAATAATGTAATGATGATAGCACAGATGAATTATACTAATTCTTAATAAAGCCATTTAAGAGGACATTATACTTTATCTTTGCTGAGAATATTTGTATCACTCAGATTCAGAACTTTTTGTCAAAAGCATGGTGTTAAATCTCAAGATTAGATAAATGCCAAAGGTCAGTTTTGTTTGATCATATCTGGAAAAGTCACTAAAGGGCAACAGCTGAGACCTAGCAAGATCAAAATGCAGAATCTAAATGTGTAAAGAGAGAGTAGAAGGGTGACTAATGGCTACAAAACAAATCAGGGCTTGATATTACCTAACTCCATAGGAAACAAGTTTTCATTAAGTTTCTAAGTCACGTGGCAAAGAATAGGAATGTAATGAGGGAAAGTGTTTTGATGACTAATATGAATGGGTGAAAATGTCTCTATATTAGAGGATTATACACTAGAGAAAAAAGTAAAATGGAAGACAATCTGGTTTCATCAGAAAAATGGTACATCTTTTTCATACATGAATGTTAGACATCTAGTGTAATTTGGATTTTAGACTTTGATTTAAAGAGATCCAAGGCTCTACTTCTTTCAAATTGTTATTTCCCTTATTTCTCAAAGTGTACCTTTTGAAATCAAAGTCTAGCTACCGCTTGTTTTTTTCCATCATTTTAATAAATTTGATCCAAGATTATTTCCTATTTCCAGCTCTCCTCTGATTTTCTTTTATTGCTTAAGGTTAAAGTATGTTTATACTTACTGAAATCTCTTTTGTATTTATCCATAACCTAGCAAAATATTTAAGCATATTCAAAGCTTTAAGCATGAGTGATCTCATTGACCTTAATGAACCAAAAGTGCTTGACGCATTTACTAATGCTTTGTGAATACACGTATGCTTGCTGTTTCACTTAATCTGGACAGTAATTTGGTTTGTCTTCATGTGATGGAGAAGATCAAATAAATGCCACTGACGTCTATTTAAAAAGTTTTTCAGAGCATTAAAAAATAAATGTTTTTGTTGTTCTTTCATGTCTTGTTAGTGTTTAAAAAAGTAAAAATACACTTTCTAGCTGATATACTAATGACTATTGAGAAATTGTCCATTTACTTTCATAAATAAATGGCATTTTCATTAAAAAATCTCCCTCATTTCTTCTACTGATTTCATTGCAGTTGAGGTTCTGCTAATTTCACTGTAGTTGAGGTCCCTCAAATGGTAAGATTTAGTACTTTGCATTAGTTAACACTTTTTTGTTTTGAAGTTTATGAATATAACATGCATTGAGACGTGTTTGGCCACCTGTCAACTTTAACATCAGAAAAACAAGTATTACCCATGCTTTTAAATGATTTCATTACCTTAATCAATTCATCTCAAAGGGATTGAGTTGCAGACTTTTGGGCAAAGTTTCTCTGGAAAATAAAATAAATTCTACAGAAAACTTGTCTAAAAAGATGCTCACATAAAAGAAATCATCAGAAAGTATTTCTTAAGTGTTGTTCCTGTTGATCCTTACAACTTAGATTGTTAATTTATTTTGCAGTACTGTAAAAGAAGCAGGATGCATTCATGAATCCCGTGTGAGCAACCTGATAATTTGGATTTCACCGTACATTATGTGTACTAATTAATTGAGGGCTAATGTGTAATATAAGTCCTTAGAGCAGAAGTGAATTAGATTCAGTGACGCTGGAGATCTCGTATAGTTTAATGGTCTACTATTATGGTATTAGTATTAATATAGCCTTGTTATACTCAACATACAACATTAATTCATCTAGAAGCATAACATTCTTTCTAGGTGCAGCTATTCAGTAAAGAAAGGGAAATGAAATTTACTGGAAGAGTTTATCTGACATTTTACACTGAGTACAGGTATATATAAATGGCAATTGTTTTCCAGAGGTCTGTTTTTGACCTTCCACTATCTATTTTTTTTTAATTAAATGTTAATTACTTTGCTTGCATAAATCTCTAAGTCAGCAGGTTAATTTTCTAACTTCCTTTTATATCAACAGAAAAAAAAAAAATGAAAGGGTCCTTGTTGTGGTTTAACCCAGTGGGCAGCTAAACACCACACAGCCGTTCGCTCACCCTCCCCCCTCCATCTCTGGGATGGGGGAGAGAAATGGGAAAGTGAAGCCTGTGAGCTGAGATAAAGACAGTTTATTAAGACAGGAAAATAATAATAACAATAATAATAATAATAATGGTAATAGTACTACTAATAGTAATGTGTACGAAACAAGTGATGCACAATGCAATTGCTCATCACCCGTTGACCGATGCCCAGCCTATCCCCGAGCAGCTGGCCCCACCACCCCGGCTAGCCACCCGTATATATTGTTCAGCATGATGTCAGATGGTATGGAATACCCCTTTGGCCAGTTTGGGTCAGCTGTGCTGGGTCTGTCCCCTCCCAGCTCCTGCTGCATCCCTAGCCTGCTTGCTGGCAGGACAGAGCGAGAAGCTGAAAAGTCCTTGGCTTGGTGTAAGCACTGCTCTGCAACAATTAAAACATCAGCATGTTATCAGCACTCTTCTCATCCTAATCCAAAACATAGCACCCTACCAGCTACTAGGAGGAAAATTAACTCTGTTCTAACTGAAACTGGGACAGTCCTACGTGATGTCACTCAACACACCGAAAGATACGATGCTTCTCTGAGTCTCTCTGGAAATTATTCATTCTTGACCAGTCTCACTGAACTCTCTGACGACATCTATATTTTTTGACCATTCTTCCCTCTTCCTTCTTTCCTCTGCATTCATCCTAGGCCTCCAAAAGTTATCAAGTTGTTTTTGTACCTGTTACAACAGTGAATATTCAATCATTTCTAATTTTATTCTGGGAGATGCTCCTCTCTCATCCCTTTTCAAATTAATGATGCTGAGAGAGATGCTGAGAGAGATGCTGAGGTCTTCTCTCTCGTGTGTCTCTTCACTGAATCTTGAGTGATCATTTTTTTTACTTATTACTCTGTAGATATTTTTCCATCTCTGATTTCTTATTTCTTATTTCACCCTCCATTATAGGAGACCTTTGAGGTTTCTTCCAGGACATCCCATCTTTCATCTGGGGAGTATATACAAGACTTGCTAAGTGATAAGCTCTTTTATCTTTTCTTCTAATTTAGTTCACCATTCTGCCTTATCACCTAAAATCTAAGAGATGGGAGCTTAACATTGTTCCTCTTCTGTTTCTGTTTCTATTCTGTCTCTGAGTTATCTAATAAATTAACATTTTTTGTTTTTGTTGTTGTTGTCCTCAGTGCAAAACCCTAATACTTGTTTTAGCTGTTTCTTCTCTTCAGTATTAAAGAGTGTTTTCTCTGTCCTTTCCCTGTCCTGTCTCCATCCCCTTACCTTAAACTAAGAAAATTACACTAGTCTTTTCTCCCTCACTGCCATGCATAAATACCTTTTTCTTCAATAGAGCCTTCCTCCTCCTGATGCTTTTGAATTGCTGCTGAGCTAAGGGTTGTTTTTTTTGTCCCCTTATGTTGATCATCTTTACTTTTTCTTATTGTGCTGTTCCAATTAATGGGACCAATCAGTCTAATCACAACCTTGTTTTCTTAGAAGAAACTTCTGTCTTCCTTGGAGCTTTGTGGCTGTAGAATTCCTGTATTCTTTGGCACTTACGTTTCATAATACACATCTGATCTCTTTTCTTTGCCATATGCTTCAGGAGGCACATCTTAATGTTTTGTCTCATACTTAGGGATCATTTGTGATGTTACATTAAATACAAAATGTTCCTCAAAAATGTCTTAGGATACATAGACACAAGTTATGAATACAGCCACAGCATTTTGATTTTGAATAACAGGCAGACCTGTGGGTAATTCAGCAAATGATACGCCAAATTTTGTATTGAAAGAGAGAAAATGTTTAACAATTGCATTTCCTACTCTTGTTCTGATCACTATTGTTGCCAACAACAATGTTCTTGAAATTGCATTTGCTGTCTGTGACATTAACTGTTCTTGTCCAGTAGCTGGGAGATAAGATACCTAGCAGCAGGTGGAACTGGATCGAAAGCAAAACTGTGAAGTGCCACACTACAGGGAGAATCTACTTCAGATTTGTCTCAAGAAGACAAGGAAACAGAAAGTTCAAATGTAGAAATCATTTCTCTGTATCTAGTCTTAAGAGGGAAAGAATAAGTACTTGCTTCATTAACAGTCTCAAAAAATATGATGTTGATCCTGTTAAGTAATATTCTGTGCACATTTACTTCAATCCACATCAATGTATGATTTTTTTTTTTTAATATTCAGTCAAACAAGCATTAAAATCATTTGTAGTCACTTATCTGTCTATTCAGTAAACATCATAGTTTAAGTATGTCTTTTGGTCACTGTATGAAGTATCATATAGTAAAATTATTTTATTGAGCTACCCATGTTGGTAAACTGTGGTGTTACACATGATTTTCAATCCTAAAGACACAAGCCTAACATAATGGATTACCATTATCACATTATCACTATTTAAGAAATATTTTAAAATTTGTCTTCCATTTTAGAAAGATAACACATCTTCACTCTGCATTCAACTTGGTAAGCTGAATGTGGGAAATAAGAAAATAAAAAAAAATACATTTTTTTTTGTTTGCTCGTGATTTTATATATTTATTTATTTTTATTTCAAGAACAGCATGAGAGCTGCTGGCATATCTTTCCTTCTAACTGATGTAAATGAGAGCCTTTTAAAAATATATATTCGTGTGGCCTTCCATCTATGTTTTTTCAACTTCACTAGTCAGCATTCCTTGTACAATAGTTCAGTCACTTCCTGTGATGCAGAATTGATTTTCTAACTATGTATTTAGCATTTCTCAGTGGTAACTGTAGCTAGAAAGATTTGAACGACTTTAATTACCAGCAGTTTAACTTGCAGTTTTATCTTGTAATTCACATTGATTAACTGTGAATATCCATTGCCTGGACAGGCTGTGAAACCACTTCTGACAAGAACGTATTCATCTACATTGAAATAATTAAATCACAATATACATACCTGCATGAGAAATCTTTTCTTTAAAACATGCACCAACACACAATCAAGCAAGAACTGAAATGTGTGGAAACTTGATGAACTGAGTCACATGTTAGATTAAATAGAGTTATAAACACACTTGCAATAGACTCAAGCAGGTTTTTACAAATGCTATACAAATATACGTTAACTAGTGTTTTTTTGTTTGTTTGTTTGTTTGTTTTTAAATGGAGATTAAAATTCTTATCCATCAATATCTACATACTGTTTACATACTGCCATGTATGATGGCAGTAGTAAGTACACCTGTGGGAGGTGCGCCCGGGTAGAAGAACTGCCCAGCTTAGTGGCAGAACTTGGGGAGAACTGTTTAGCTTAGTGGCAGAGCTTTGGGTGGATGTGGGTAGGTTGAGGAGACTCAGGGAGTGGGACACAGAGGTTGACTGGTGGAATCGTACTGTACCATCTCTGAGATGGGAGTGTTGGACAGTCACAGCATGATACAAAGGATTCCCTTCCTTCTCTTCACCAGGGAGAAGACATCAACTTAAGAGAATAGGGGGGAATGGTAGCAGGTTTCTGCTTGGGGTAGCAGGTCAATCCCCTCCCTTTCTACCTCAATTTCCCAGGTACCCTTACACAATAGGTATGAGGCTCTGGAACTTGAAGTACACTCAAACAGTGATGTGGATGATGGTCCATCTAGGTTGGAGGGGTTGGCTAGTGCAAGTCAGCCTAACCCCTCTATCATGAGCACCTCCACTGTGAAAATAATAATAATAATAAAGATGGGTTATTCTCACAGGTGACGTCCTTCTGAGGGGAACAGAGGCTCCAATATGCTCACTAGACCCACCTCAGGGAAGTCTGCAGCCTCCTTGGGGCCTGGGTAAAAGACATCACTAGAAAATGCCAGGCTAGGATGATTATCTATTATCTTTTTTTTTTTTTTTTTTTTTTTTGTGTGTGTGTGTGTGTAGGCTGTGATGAAGTTGCAATGAGAAGTCCAAGGGCAATCAAAAGAGAATTCAGAGGCTTGGGGCAATTGGTTAAAGGATCAGGAGCACAGGTAGTCTCTTATTCTATCCTTCCAGTTGCAGGGAATTATAATGGAAGAACAGACACAGCTTATCAATATATGATTCCAAGGCTGATGTCACGGGCAATATTTTGGGATTTTTGATCACTGGATGGTGTATATGACACCAGGCCTGATGCCATCTGATGGGATGAACCTTTCTCAGAAAGGGAAAAGGATTTTTGCTCACAAATTAGCAGGGCTAGTCAAGAGAGCTTTAAACCGTATTTGAAGGGAGTAACGGTATTACGCTTGCCAGTGATGAGCTATGGGACGACATACCAAAGTTTGAGGGACAGTGTGCTAGCAAAGCCCTTCAGTCTGCTCCACAGTGTGCTGGGTATAAAGAAGCACATTTGAAACATTTCTGCAGTAATGCATAAACATGAGGAATAAGCAAAAGGAGCTAGAAGCTTTGGCTAGGTCCCAGAGCTACAATATCACTGGCATAATTGAGACTTGATATGAAGAGTACTGTGATTAGTGCGCTGTGGTGGATAGTTCTAGGTTCTTCGGAAGTGATACACAGGGCAGGTAGGGTGAGCAGATAGTGCTATATGTAATGGAAAGGTTCGTTTTTTTTATGGAGCTTACAGTTGGCAGTGATGTGGTTGAGAGCCTCTGTGTAAGCATTAAGACAAAAAGCGGATATCATTGTGGGAGTCTACTACAGAATCGTTCACAGAATCATAGAATCGTTTAGGTTGTAAAAGGCTCTTAAGATCATCAAGTCCAACCGTCAACCTAACACTACCAAGTCCTCCACTAAACCATGCCCCTAAGCACCATATCCAGATGCCCCAAATACCCCCAGGGATGGTGACTACCATTTTCCTGAGCAGCCTGTTCCATAGCTAATGAGTTGAGGAAAGTGATTGTCCTGCCCTATTCTGGGCTGTTGTGGCCTTACCTCAAGTGCTGCATGCAGTTTTGGGCACCACAATGTAAGGACAGAAAACTATTAGACAACATCCAAAGAAGGTCAACAAAGATGGTGAAGGGTCTAGAGTGGAAGATGTATGATAACTAGCTGACGTTTGTTCAGTTTAGAGACTGAAGGATGACCTCATTGCACTTTACAACTTCCTCACAGGGGGGACTGGAAGGAGAGGTGCTGATCTCTCTGGTGACCAGTGACAGGACAGCATGAAGCTGGATCAGGGGAGGTTCAGGTTAGATATTCTTTACTGACAGGGTAGTCAGCACTGGAACAGGCTCTTCAGGGAAGCGGTCATGGCACCAACTGCCTGAACGACAGGTGTCAACTTAGCATCAACTGCCAAGTTCAAGGAACATTGGGATAATGCTCTCAGATATAACATTTAACCTTTAGGTAGTCCCATGTATAGCGAGGAGTTGGACATGATAATCCACGTGAGTCCATTCCAACTCATAATATTCTATGTTTCTAAAACAGTTAAAGATCATCTAGTCCAACCTGCCTGACAGGAGCATGGATACAGAATCAGAGAATCACAGAATCGTCTAGGTTGGAAGAGACCTCCAAGATCACCGAGTCCAACCTCTGACCTAACACTAACAAGTCCTCCACTAAACCATATCACTAAGCTCAACATCTAAACGTCTTTTAAAGGCCTCCAGGGATGGTGACTCAACCACTTCCCTGGGCAGCCCATTCCAATGCCTAACAACCCTTTCGGTAAAGAAGTTCTTCCTAATATCCAACCTAAACCTCCCCTGGTACAACTTTCGCCCATTCCCCCTCGTCCTGTCACCAGGCACGTGGGAGAGTAGACCAATCCCCACCTCGCTACAGCCTCCTTTAATGTACCTGTAGAGAGCGATCAGATCACCCCTGAGCCTCCTCTTCTCCAGGCTGAACAATCCCAGCTCCCTCAGATGCTCCTCATAAGATTTGTTCTCCAGACCCCTCACCAGCTTCGTTGCCCTTCTCTGGACTCTCTCGAGCGCCTCCATGTCCTTCTTGTAGCAAGGGGCCCAAAACTGAACACAGTACTCGAGGTGCGGCCGAGTACAGGGCAGCCGAGTACAGGGGGACAATCACTTCCCTAGCCCTGCTGGCCACACTGCTTCTTACACAAGCCAGGATGCTGTTGGTCTTCTTGGCCACCTGAGCACACTGCTGCCTCATATTCAGCCGACTATCAACCAGTACTCCCAGGTCCTTCTCTTCCAGGCAGCTTTCCAACCACCCATCTCCCAGCCTGTAGCTCTGCTTGGGGTTGTTGTGCCCCAGGTGCAGGACCCGGCACTTGGCCTTGTTCAACTTCATCCAGTTGGCCTCAGCCCATCGGTCCAGCCTATCCAGATCCTCCTGCAGAGCCTTCCTACCCTCTCTCTAATACCTATTCCTACCCTCTATCTAATACCTTATATTAGATCAGGTTGCCCAAAGTACTATTCAACTCAGCTTTGAACATTTCTAAGGATGGGGAATTCACAATCTCTTCAGGCAACCTGTTTCAGTGTGCCTGGAAAACAAACAAACAAACAAACAACAACAAAAATATTTCTAATATCTAATTTAAATTTAACCTTTTTCAATTTGAAGCCATTATCCCTATTCTTGTCACTACAAGCCTTGGTAAAAAGTCTTTCACTGTCTTTCTTATATGCATACTTTAAGTATTGAATGGCCTCCCCATAGTCTAAGCTAAACAGACCCATTTCTCTCAGCCGCTCTTTATAGAAGAGGAACTCCAGCCCTCAGATCCCTTTTGTGGCCTTCCTTTGGACTCGTTCTAATAAATCTGTCTTTCATATACGGGGACCCTACAGCTGGGCACAGTACTACAGGATGGGTAGAGAGGGAGAATAATCTCCCCTGACCTTCCAGCAACGTTTCTGTTTATGCAGTCCAGTATATGTTTTGCCTTCTGGGCTGCAAGCGCATGCTGTCAGGTCATGTGCAATTTCCATCCACCAATATTCCCAAGTTCTTCTCAGCAAGATTGCTCTCAATGAAATCAGTGCCCAACCTATATCAGCACTGGGGATTGATCTGACCCAAGTGGAAGACTTTGTCCTTGCACTTGTCCTTGTTGTACTTCATGAGGTTCACCTGGACCTGTCTTCCCAGCCTGCCCAGATCCTTCTGGTCCTTCATGAGCCTCCTTGGCCTCCCTATGTTTCAACATGACTTCTAGCAGGATCGCTTTACAATCTTGGTGGGGACTGAAGGAAGAGTATCTGGTAAATAGTTAACAGGATCTTTATTTTTACCTTTCTCAAAAATAGGTGTGATATTTCTTCTTTCTCCAGTCACTGGGGACTTGAACTACTTGCCATGACTTCTCAAATATGATGGAGAGAATCTTGACAGTTTCCTCAGTACCCTGGGATGCACTTCATCAGGTCCTATGAACTTGGGTACTTTCAGAGTCCTCAGATGGTCTCAGATATAACTGTGCCAAAAGTAATACTTTTGCACTTCAGACTCTGTTTGTGCTTGGATGGTCTTCCACTTTAGATTTGTAATGTACTTATTTTCGTTAAGTCTGATTCATGACAGGAAAAAAATAAAATTAAAATATAATAATAACAACAACAACAACAACAATTATTATTGTTATTGTTATTGTTATTGTTATTAATACACTGCAAAGAGGGATAGGCCAGCTTTGCTATAGATCTAATGTGAATCTCCAAATGGATATTTCCCGACTGAACATTTCATACAGAATTCTGAGAATTCTTTAGAATTCGGAGAACACAACATACACATTCTGCAATATATACACTAGATACGAGTAGTAAATCAAGAGCTTAAAATCTTCTATTAAGAGTAGAACTAAAATGATTGTGTGATTGTGCCACTGCACCATAATTTGTATAATGTCTGCTGTTCTGGTCAGTTGCTGTACATCAAAGACTGAAGAAAATTACAGTGAAATATGAGGCAGACCAAAACTGGATAAGAAAATCACTTAGGATTGGAGTAAGAAGGAGAATGAAGAAGGGAGAATATGTAACTGAAATTAACTGTTTTAAGATAGACATTGACATATTAATTATATTAAAAACTCTTTGTATAGAAACAAGTTATAGTCTGATGGTACTTGAGGAAAAAGGATGTTATCTATAAAACGTGTGATTAGAGATTCAGATGAACACTTTCAGACAGACTGAAAGCCCCCAATGAGTACCACATTTTAAATTAATTGTTTCCAGAAATTCTGTAGTTTATTGAAAGTTTTTATAACTAGCACAGAAGGAAGATATGAATATACGTATGTATAAGCAAAGGAAATGACAGATGTGAAATTCTATGGAAACACTATGTTAGAACAGCAATAGCTGTTAGCTGTTTGCTAACAGCCCTGTGGTTGAATATTCCTGGGTTAGTAGAAGTCATTTAAGCCTGTTTTACACTAATGGCATTTGAAAGCAACATAAAACTCTAGATGTTCTGGGATGTCTGAGACCATATAAAATTGATGATTTGTAGTTGAAGGCAGACTAGTTATAAATTTAATGTGGCCAGCGTTTTGGAAAGTCTCAGAATGTCAATATGATCCAAATTCTCCTACATAATCTAGTACCTACTTCCCAGTATGTCACTTTTTAGGTGGTAAAAATACATCACTGTATATGGAACTGTTATAAAATTATATCTGGTGACAAATATGGGATATGCTTACTGAATAAAGGCAGTTTCTGTTAAATAATCCTATAATACTTCCATAATCCCAGTTTTAAAACTTCATGTTGCAGTTAAACTTTTTACTCTGCTTCATCAGTCAGTTTTATTTTTAAATAGGTGACCAAAATTCTATTAAAATTTTAAATATTATCAGGCATAGTCGATATGGGTTCATGAAGGGAAATTGCTATCTTACTAATTTTCTATACTTCTATGATAAAGTCATTCAGTGGAAGGAAAGGGAACGGCACAAGGGAACGGCACAAGGGAAAGAGGGAAGGGAAAGAGGGCAGGGCAGGGCAGGGGAGGGCAGGGCAGGGCAGGGCAGGGAAGGGAAGGGCCTAAAACATCATCAAGTCAAATTTCCTGACAACTTCAAGGCTACCCAAAAATTAAAGCGTATTATTGAGGGCATTGTCCAAATGTCTCTTGAACACCGACAAGCATGGGTCATCAATCACCTCTCTAGGAAGCCTGTTCCAGTGTTTGATGTCCTTCACAGTAAATAATTTTTTCCTAATGTCTAGTCTGAACCTCCCATGGTGCAGCTTTGTGCCTTTCCCACGTATTGTGTCATTGGTTTCTAGAGACAAGAAACTCTCTGGTTCCTCTCCTCAGGAAGTTGCAGGGAGAAATGAGGCCACCTCTTAGCCTTCTTTTCTCCAGACCGGACAACCCAGGTGTCCTCAGCCTCTCCTCATAGGATATCCCATCCACCCCTTTTATCAGCTTTGTTACCCTCCTCTGCTGCATGCAATATACAAGGTGAGGCCACATCAGTGCTAAATATAGTGGAACAGTCATCTCTTTTGACCATCTCCCTGTGCTGTATAGCATAGGCAGCAGATGTAATATTTCAGGATATTAGTAAGGCCTTTGATACTTTCACTTACAGTTTCCTTCTGGACAAATTATCCAACTGCGAGATGAACAGGTGCATTCTACACTAGTTGATGACCTGGCTCAACAATAGATTTCAAAGGGTTGTAGTAAATGAGGCTACGTCTGGCTGGAGGATGGTCACTAGCAGTGTTCGCCAATTCTAAGACTGGTTGTGCTCAACGTATTTATTAATGACCTGGGTGCAGGAGTGGATGCATCCTTAGAAAGTTTCCTGATGATATTAAATTGAGAGGTGCTGTTGACTGCCTGGAGGGACAAGAGGCCTTACAGAGGAATCTAGATAGACTGGAGCATTCACCAAATAATCAGAGACATGAAATTCAACATGGGTAAATTATCAAGTTCTGCACCTGACACAGAGTAATACTAGACACAGGTACAGACTGGGAGGTGAGTAGACAGAGAGAAGCTCAGCAGAAAGGGATCTGGGGTTACTGGTTGACAGCAGGTTCAACATGAATCAGCAGTGTGTTCTGGAAGCCAAGAGATCAAAAAACATTTTGGGATACATTAAACACAGCATAGCCAGATGCTCAAAAGAGCAGATTCTCCTACTATATCTAGTGCTGGTGCAGTCTCACATTGAATATTGTGTGCAGTTCCGGGCTCCGCAATATAAAAAGGGTATTAAAGTACTGAAAAGTATTCAGAGGAGGATAGCAAAGCTGGTAGATGGATTGGAGGGGATGTCCTATGAGGAGAGGCTGAGAATATCTGGGTTCTCTTATCTTAAGAAAGGAAGGCTAAGAGGTAGCCTCATTGCTCCCTACAACTTACTGAGGGGGAGAAGTGGAGAGGGAGGCACCAATCTCTTCTCAATGGTAACTAATGTAAGAACGTGAGGGAATGGCACAAAGCTGCACTGTGGAAGGTTCAGAATGAATATTAGGAAAATATTTACTGTGAAGGCAGTCAAACAATGGAACAGGCTTCTTAGAGAGGTGGTTGATGCCCAATGCCCATAGTGTTCAAGAGGTATTTGGACAATGCCTTCATTAATATGCTTTAACTTTAGTTAACCCTGAAATTTTCAGGCAGTTGAACTTAATCTTTTTAGGTTCATTCTAACTAAATTATTCTCTTATTCTAATTCTAAAGCTTAGAAATAAATAGACCCATCTCATAGTTTTCTTTTTCTTTCTTTTCTTACATTGTTTTTGAGTTTGTTCACTCAAATAAACTATATTTTATCTTTGAAATATTTGAGTTTTTGAAATATCAGCAAGTGAATAGAAGTATTGTGTAGTTTCAAAGGTACTGACATATAAATTGTGTGTTTTTCATGAATGCCAATCAGCAAAAGAAATTCAAACATCAACCCAAATTTGTAACAATAAAATTCTTAAGATATATCCTCAAATCTATTAGTCTCCTATACAATTATTTGTTTAATATACTGAATACAGAAATCATATATAGAGTTGAAATAACATTTTAAACTATTAAGCAATGTTCTCTTTGGTGTTAGTTACCAGGGAATCCTGCCTTCCCATCAAATTCAAAGATAGTACTTGTATTGCCAACTTTGTCAAAGAGTGGACCATAGTGGATACAATTACACAGGAATTTGAGTGAAACATAACTGTGAAAGACAATTTAGAATAGTTTTATGTGAAATAAAATGCATATCAATTTTCTGATTTTTACAGACAAAATTTGACCAAAGGTTCTAGGCAGAGACTCTGGGGATGAAAGTTCAATTTCTAGATTTCCTAGAACATGTGTACCTATGAATATAGACGGCTGAGTCTTAACCTTATGCTGGAGTAAATCTGGGGAAGGGGCTGGAAGAAAAAGAAGTGTCTTCATTTGTTTGTTCATCTGTGTTTGTTATATTTTGTTTTGTTTTATTACGGGATTGAATTTAAACATATAGCAGCTGTCTAAAATTTCTGAAAGTGTCTGAGGACCTTCAGAGGAAGAACATCCAGGATTAAAAGGCAAGCAATGCAGACACAGATGTTTTGTCACAGTTTTAGGCATGTTTAATACATTCTGGAATGTGTATTATGTAAAATTAATCCCCCAAATTTAAGAAAAGTCAGTTAGGGTTTCTTTTAAAACCTGAATTGGTCACTGGTGCAGTAAGTGTATATGCATTTGCCCTAAATAGCACTTAGTTGCATACTCATGTCTTTTAATCACAGTTTTCACAAAGGGCCACTGATTCTGTGTTCCTTATCTGTTGGCTGACAGTGCAAAACACTTGCAGTATAAATTACAAAAATGTGAGCCCATTTCACTTAAAAATGTGTTTAGTGAGAACTCTGCTCTGAGACTAGAAAGAGCTATACAGCTCTGTGTTGAAAAATAAACCCCTGTGCATCAAAAGCCGATCAGACAAAAATAAGCGGACATTTTATATTTTCATCAAATTCTCTGCTTCATCTGCCCTTGTGTAAAATTTCATTAATATCATCTCATCTCATTTGATTATTCTGAAGATCTATTAATTAATATTAGTAAAGAACAAAGATCTTATGAGAAAAACACCACAGAAAAGTCAATAGGATAGCTAATATTTCTGTCTTCATAGTAAAACTTAAATAATGTTCGATAAGCAAGGCCAATGAATAATACTGAGTAATATTGAATAATAGCTTTCTTAAGCTCAAATGATAATAGTTGCAAACACACAGAAAACCTTTAAAGCATACAATTACTTTCTTATGCCTGGTATGTTTTTAGAGAAATAAACAAGCCTCTGAATATCTATGGCTACATCTTTATCTTTTCCTCCAATTACATAATTAATTTAAGGAATAGTATTTTTTTTCCTGGAAAGCTTACTGAAAAGTAGAAACCTGTTGGCAATCTCAGTATACACCCTCCTTAAATTTTGATTTCCTGACTTTGCAGTTGATTTATGTAGTGTGTTTCTGCATGCAATATTTGTATGAAATGTTCCTATGAAAAGAGTAGCATGTTATAAAAGACGTACACTTCCCTACTAACTAATGATGTACACAAATACCTCTCTAGACATACTTCCACCATACCAAGAGTTCATACAGATGTCACTGTGAAAATCTTGGCATTTTTAGGAACAAATTGAAATGGTTACTTTTCAAGGACTCTGTTTTTGTTTGTTTGTTTGTTTGTTTGTTTTCTCTTGATATCTGTGCACAAACTCCATTCCCCATTCATGCATGCTTCACATACAAGTGCATACTAGGACTGAAATCTTTGGTATTTGTTCTTAAACAAAAATTAGGACTTAGCAATCAGCATCATAAGTGTATCTGCTCATCAGTGAGACAAAAAGCAGCTGTACTTCATTTTGCAGCTTTTTTTGCTTTATTGATATAGTTTGATAAAAGCTCTTGCCTCATACTTTACGTAGAGTAAAATCATATAGCTCCATAAAACACAAAGATTTATAAAACACAAGTTTATCTGTAGTAATGTAACGGTACAAAACAATTTTGTTTACATATTATAGAAGGTGTGCTATCAACCAACAAAATGCTAACATGATTGTTTATAAGTGTTTTTGGAGCATTACCTGTAGTAAAGAGAGCTTTTATAGAAAGTATTCAGAAAAGAAGAGTTCTGCAATTATTTCTGTTTTAGGGAACTGAACTGACAGACACACTTGCATCAAACCTGTTTGCTTATCAATAGAGCTGTGGGGAAATTATACTTTGGAACAGTTTAAGAAGGAAAGAGGCAGAGTGTATGAAATGCTACCTTTTCAACTAGGGGGATTTGTAAAAAAGAAATTTCTGTAGCTTAACTCCTGTTAAGCTCTAAAGACAAGAGATTAATACAGGAAGTAATGAGTTGAATTCTTTGGTGGTATATTCCTAGTTCAGACAGGATGATTAGAAAAGTTCCTTAGGGCTGAAAAATCTTTGAACCATTTCTCTGTTACACAGTGCTTTGGTTTTGGTGTATGCTTCAGAAAGATATTTTCTAATAAACTATAGGGTGGGGTTTGCAAAAGTGTTTAGGTCTGCCTTAACTTGGCTCCCATGGAGGCATCCTTATATTTAGTGAAGCATCATTAAGTCAGTACTAAGTGCTCATGAGAGTTCTACCTGAAAAGAGAATAATGCACATTTAAATAGTTAATTTGAGAAGCTAGTTGCTGTTTTTATGTTACTGATACTACTTACAGCTATGCTGGTTTTGAGTGATATAAATTGCATTTGTTTGATGGTGTTATAAAAAATAACAAAATTATTTCATGTTGGAGAAACCTTCCCTTATAAATACATCTTACTGATCTAATATGACCACTAGAGACTGATGATTAATAGAGGGATACAGTGGGAAAAAATTCAGTCATCATGTAAGTCTACGGACGTTTAATTATGTTTTAACTTCCTGATCAAAATACTTTTTTGTCCAAAGATTCCCTTTGGAATACATGACCAGAACAATAATGACAACAACCAAATTTTCAGAGCTAGAAGTGTATGACAGTCTTCTACAATAAAGATTCATAAGAAGATCATGGGAATATATCTTCAAAATGTTAGATGCATAAACAATCTGGATTTTTATCTGATCTGATACGTGCCTCTTTCCATCAAGAATGCCTTGTTGTTGCCTACTGTTAGATTGTTGTTTTCTAATATTCTGGCTTCATGTCAGTTATAAAAGAAAAGATATGCAGATTTTTTATTTTCCATTGCTGCATGTCTCATGTTTTGGTAGCTAATGAATAAGTAGTTGTGAAATACTAGCTACACACTGTATATTTCCTTGCTAGCATGCATTGTTTTCTGTGTGCGTCTGTTTTCTTTTGTGTGTGTGTGTGTGAAATATGTATTTCACAATTTCCAGGTAAGTAAAAAGTCTTAAAAGTCAGAAACCTCAGCTCCTATGCATTAATATCCTATGTATTAACCTGGCTACATGGCAGGTGCATATGTAATTGAATGGTTAAACTTCTCTGGAACTCTTCTAGTTTCAGTCTGAATTAAAGATATTTATTCATAATTATATTATCTAGTCTCTGAGTAACCTTGTTTCAGTTCACTGGGCATTTTAGCAGTATTCAGGATACATACTCATGAAAGATGTATAAAGTTTTGCTGAAAATACCCTCAGTATTTTTCTGTTGCTCTTCACCTTTATTACAAGGTTGTATCAGGAGATTCATGAGTGTGTGAATGAAGAAGTTTAGTATTTTGATCTGTGCAGGAACTACCTAGTAGTTTGATCTGTACAGGAACTACCAGATACTACTTTAATAATAATAATAATAATAATAATAATAATAATTTTATTGTAGCAGTCTGCACTTATGTTACCTAATTCGGGGCTTGTAGAACGTATGGAAGGTCTGACACCATATTATGGAAACAGTTCTGATAATATCAGGTTCATTAAATGGTATACATGGGACTTCAGAGCCTTTTTTCCCAATGCACCTGTATCACTTTCTCTATGCCAGAGTGAACCTCAGAGTGGCAGACGCCATTCAGGCCTTAAAAATCACATATTTTTGCACCTATAAATTCTTTACTTCTGGGCTACCAAAGAGTCTAACCCAACTTCCTAAAAATAAATAGCTTATTAACGTATTCCAAAGGTACACAGAAACCAGAGATGGTATAAAGACAAAATGAAGTTCCATTTTACATACTTACTGTTAACTAAACTCTATCTTTTCCACAAAGCCTGACTAGCCCCATGTACGTGTACCTTACTACTTGCTTTAGGAGAAGAAAGTGGTTTCTTACTGGGTGGGTTTGCTTTTTTGGCTGTCAAGGGACAGCAATTGCAGGCACAGGTCTGCAAAGCAGCATGATCTAGGAGCAGCAGCAAGGCAGGCAGGGCAGAGCCCCTATGGAACTGGCTAAGCTGAGGAGGTCCATGGCAGTGCCTGGTCACCATGATGTCTGGGTGTGTCCAGGAGTGACAAGGCAGGTCCAGTTTGGAGACCACCAGCTGGTTCTGGGTTAATGGGGACAAGGCTGGGCAGAGGCACAGCTGCAATGGACAACCTCCCTTCAGCTGGCAGCCAGGGACAGGAGACTTCAATTGAAAACAATTCACAGGCAAAGGCCCAGAGCTACTTCTTGGCAGATTTTTTTCAAATGCCTCTTTTCAAGGCCAGACACCTGTGCTATTATTTAAGCTGGCCCTAAGCCCAGGCAAGCAAACCCCAGTGTCAGGGGAAAATGCACTCAGTGCCCTGACACTTGAGTTAGTGTCTATCAGCACTTTTTTTCTGGACAGTCGTTGACAGTGCTTTCAAAGTCCCTCTGCTCCTTAGGCTACCATCTCATTACATTCAAAGTCTTGGAGTGTGCAGATTGGAATACAACGTGTGTTACAAGACAACCACTTCTTGTCAGTAAAGATAACAGTAACTGAAAATAATTTTTAACAGTCAAATTAAAACAAACAAACACCACCACCATCAAAACCACCACAGTTATTACTTGTCTGGTTACAAAATACCAACAGTTTTCTTATAAATCTACTGTTAACATTTTGTTGTTCATATGTTGTTCAAATTATCATAGAAAAGTGTCATTAATATTATAATTTAAATTGCTTCATAAGCAGGTTTCCTAGTTTATTCCCTCTGTTCCTCTGGGTTCTAATGCCAACAGTACCGATTTTACTAAAAGAGGTTAGGAGAGGTGTTGGCAGGGTTATGACAAGTAGTCATTGTCTTGAGGATTGTTTCATGATTGAGTCATTGTCTCCTCACCATGAATATTAAAAGCTAGTTCACCATAGGGAGTTGGGGACAGAGTGGGGAACAGGGTAAGGAGGCTCTGCTTTCTCAGACTTTGATATGGTTGGATTTATATTTATGATTCTTGTCATCTGCTGATTCCCTCTCACTAGTTCGCAGCCACCATGGACATAAGGGGCCATTGCTGGTTAAACAGGGACTCCCTGGGGACTTGGTGTGCATAATGTCACTTATGTAAAGTAACAGAGGTGTTTGCTTGAATAACTAAACAATTTATTTTCTAATAAACCCCTTCTTTCAGCAAGCACATCTAATATTAGTCAGTCATTTTAAGCGGTTTTACATATTTTAGGTGCACTGAAGCTTCAATTTTTATTGTTGATATTGGTTTCTATTTTGTGAATAAAGGATTAGA
Source organism: Cygnus atratus (assembly GCF_013377495.2). NCBI lineage: Eukaryota > Metazoa > Chordata > Aves > Anseriformes > Anatidae > Cygnus > Cygnus atratus. The sequence continues at coordinate 31,848,154 of NC_066396.1, read as the reverse complement.
ATTCCAATCAAATAGTGCGAATTAAAATTCCAACTAGATTCCAGCTGGTATCGTCATTAAAAAGCACCCTTTATTTCAGTATACCAAAAAAAAAAAAAAAAAGTAAATGTATATTGAGTGTATCTAAACTTTTATTCAAAATAACAAAAAATATACTCCTATCATATAAGAGTTCAAACTTAATCAGAGTCCCTGATTGAAATTTTACTCCTTGTGTGTTGAGATGTTTTGAAGGATAGAGCTCTTGTGGTTTCTTTGCACTTCATTTTATTTATTTGCTTTACAACACTTTTTTTTTTCTTTTAGTTTGAAAAATAAATTTTAGGCTTTCTCCTTATGCCAATACAGAAACATAGAATATCCTGAGTTGTAAGGGACCCACAAGGATTATCAAGTCCAACTCCTGGCTCCACATGGGACCACCCAAAAATCAATCCATATGTCTGAGAGCATTGTCCAAACACCTCTTGAACTCTGGCAGGCTTGCTTCCAAGACCACTTCACTGGGGAGCCTGTTCCAGTGCCCAACCACCTTCTCAGTGAAGATTCTTTTCCTAATATTCACTTTGAATTTCCCCTATCATAGCTTCATGACATTCCCTCAGGTCCCATTGCTGGTCACCGGAGAGATGAGATCAACATCCTGTCTGCTTCCCCTCATGAGGAAGCTCTAGGCCACAATGAGATCTCCTGTCAGCCTCCTTTTCAGCTTAGGCTGAACTAACCAAATGACTTCAGCTACTCCTCATATGTCTTGCCCTCTAGATCCTTCACCATCTTTGTATCCCTCCTTTGGACACTGTAATAGTTTTATTTCTTCCTTATATTGTGGTGTCGAAAACTTCATACAGTACTCAAGGTGAGGCCACTCCAGCACAGAGCAGAGCAGGACAGTCACTTCCTTTGGCTACCAATCCTGTGCTTGAAGCACTCCAGGATACATTTTTCCTTTTTGACTGCCAGGTCACACTGTTAGCTCATATTCAACTTGACAAAGACCAAAACCCCCAGATCCCTTTCTGTGGGGCAGTCTCTCATTCCCCAGTCTGTACATATACATCCAGGGTTGCCCCCTCCTAAGGTGCAGAATGTGGTAATTGTTCTTGTTAAACTTCATATTGTTGGTGACTGCCAAGCCCTCTAGTCTGTCAAGATCTCTCTGTAAGGCCTGTTTACCCTCAAGGCAGTCAACAAGTCCTCCCAATTTAGTGTCATTCACAAGAATACTTACTACACCTTCAAGTCCTGCATCCAAGTCATTTACAAAAACATTAAAGAGAACTGTCCCTAAAATGGAGCCTTATGGAACCCCAGTAGTGACTGCCCACCAGCCTGATGTAAACATATTTACTATAATCCTTTAGGCCTGAACTGCCAGCCAATTTTTTGTCCATTGTATGATGTATTTATCTAGCTGTATGCTTGACATTTTGTTCAGAAGGATACTGTGAGAAACAGTATTGAAAGCTTTGCTGAAATCCAAAAAGATTACATCAACTGATTTCCGTTGGTCAATTAGGTCGGTAACCTTGTCATAAAAGGAAATTAAGTTCATTAAACAGGACTTCCCCCTTGTGAACCCGTATTGGTTGAGACCAATGACTGCATTGGCTTTCAGGTTTTTCAATAAGTTCCAGAACAGTCTTCTCCATAATTTTACTGAAATTAGGCACTGAAGTGAGACTTACAGGCTGTAAATTACCATGGTCTTCTTGCCCTTCTTGAAAATTGGAACAATGATTGCCAGCTTCCAGTTGTCTTGTACCTCTCCAGATTCCTGAGACTGTTGAAAAATAATTGAGAGGTTTCATGATGACATCAGCCACCTCTCTGAGTACCCTGGGATGAATTCCATTGGGCCCCATAGACTTACATGCATCCAGCTGGAGCAGCAAGAGTCCTCAGTAATTTGGGGTTGACAGGGAGTTTATCATTTTCACACTGACATTCCTCTGACTTAGGGCATCTGAGGTCCAGAGCCCATCATTGTTGAAGACAGAGGTGAAGAAGGCATCACTGCTTTGTCTACATCCCTATTTGTGAAGTTAACATCCTCAACAGACCAACATTTTCTCCCGTATTCCTTTTGCTGTTTGCATTAAAAACAAACAAACAAACAAACAAAAACACAACCAACCAACTAAAAAAACCCAACAACAATCCTTTTTATTGTCCCCCACAACATCGGTCAGCTTCAACTCTAATTGAGCTTTGGCCACATGCATTTTCTCCCTACAATGGCAAACAGCATCTCTGTAGTCCTCCCATGTTGCCCAACCTTGCTTCCAAAGGCCATACAAATTTCTGCCTAAGCTCTGCAAGAAGATCTGTCTCAGCCAAACTGACTTTCTGCCCCAACTGCTTGACTTCTGACATTTTGGAATTGACTGTTCCTCTGCTGTTAAGAGGTGGTACTTAAAAATTGACCAGCACTGATGGACACCAATGTCTTCAAAAGAAGTTTCCCAGAACACCTTGCTAACTAGTTCTCTGAGCAGCCTGAAGTATCCCACTAGCATGCAGTCCCTCAAATTTTGGCATACCATCCCACAGCTTATCACAGGCATCCCTGGTGTTATCCCTTTCCCCCTTCAAATCTAGTTGAAAGCTCTATAGATCAGCCCTGCCAACATCTGTACAAAATACCTTTACCTATGTGAGATAGGTTCATCCCATCAGGTGCCAGCAGGCCTGCAGTTGTATAGATCATCCCATGATAAAGAAACCTGAAAGCCTACTGGTGATACCAGCCTTGGAGCCATATATTGATCAGCTGGTTATGCCTTTTCCTTCCATTATTGTTCCCTGTTACTGAAGGATATTGGGAGGCAGGATATTGGGAGGCAGGGATGCCACCCAATAGATCAGGTTGCCCAGGGCCTCATCTAACCTGGTCTTGAACATCTCCAGGGATGGGGCATCCACAACCTCTCTGGGCAACCTGCCTCACCACCCTCTGAGTGAAGAATTTCCTTCTAACCTCTAATATAAATCTCCCCTCTTTTAGTTTAAAACCATTCCCCCTTATCCCATCATTATCTGATTGAGCAAAAAGTCACTCTCGATCTTTTTTATAAGTCCCCTTTAAGTACTGAAAAGCCCCACGAGGTTACCCTGGAGCCTTCTCTTCTGTAGGCTGAACAGCCCCAGATCTCTCAGCCTTTCTTCATAGGAGAGGTGCTCCAGCCCTCTGATCATCTTTGTAGCCCTCCTCTTGACCCATTCTAACAGATCAACATCCTTCTTGTGCTGGGAGCCCCAAACCTGCATGCAGTACTCCAAGTTAGGCCTCACAAGGTGAGCAGAGGGGAAAACCACCTCTCTGGACTTGCTGGCCAATCCTCTTTTGATGCAGCCCAGGATTCAGTTGGCCCTCTGGGCTGCAAGCATGCACTGCTGGCTCATGTTGAGCCTTTTGTCCACCCCCAAGTCCTTCTCTGCAGGGCTGCTGTCAATGAGTTCTTCTCCCAGTCTGTACTCGTGTCTGGGGTTGCCCTGGCCCAGGTGCAGCACCTTGTGCTTGGACTTGTTGAACCTCATGAGGTTCATGTGGGCCTGCTTCTCAAGCTTGCACAGGTCCCTTTGGATGGCATCCCTTCTTTCTGTTGTACTGACTGCACCACTCAGCCTGGTGTCACCTGCAAACTTACAGAGGCTGCACTTGATCCCATTGTCTATGCCATTGATAAAGTTATTAAACAGGACCAGTACCAAGACAGACCCCTGAGGGACACCATTCATCACTGGCTTGCGCCTGGATATAAAGCCATTGACCACCACTCCCTGCACGTGACCTTCAATCCAATTCCTTATCCACTGAATGGTTTACCCATCAAATCCATATCTCTCTAATTTGGAGATCAGGATGTCATGTGGAACACTGTCAAAGACCCTACAGTAGTCGATGTAGATGACATTGTTCAGTCTTTCCTAGTCACCTGATGTAGCTGCTCCATTGTAGAAGGCCACCAGATTGGTCAGGCACGATTTGCCTTTGGTGAAGCCATGCTGGCTGTCTTAGATCACTTCTTTGTCTTGCATATGCCCTGACATTGATTCCAGGAGGATCTTTTCCATGATCTTGCCAGGCACAGAGGTGAGGGCCACCAATCTGTAGTTCCCCAGGTCCTTCTTTCTACCCCTTTATAAGAGGGGCATAATATTTCCCTTTTTCCAGTCACCAGGGACTTTGCCTGACTGCCGGGACTTTTCAAATACGATGTAGAGAGGCTTGGCAACTACATTAGTCAATTCCTTCAGGACCCTGGGATGCATGTCTTCAGGCCCTATACCTGCTCTTTGCTTACAGTGGGTGGGATTTTCCTCCCCCAGCCTCCATCTGTGTGTTCAGGGAAGTGAAAGACTTGGGAAGCCTGACTGGCAGTGAAGATAGAGGCAATGAAGTTGTTGAGTACCTCAGCCTTCTCCATGTATGTTGTTACCAATTCACGTTTCTCATCCATCAGAAGGGGTACACTCTCCTTGGCCTTTCTTTTCTGAGCAATGTACCTATAGAATCCCTTCCAAAGGGATTCTTTGCATCCCTTGCCAAGCTCAGTTCCATCTGTGCTTTGGCTTTCCTGATCCCATCCCTGCACATCCAGACTGCATCCCTGTACTCTTCCCAGCCCATGTGTCCCTGCTTCCACTGCTTGTGCATTTCCTTCTTGCGCTTCAGTTTGACCAGCAGGTCCTTGCTCAGCCATCCTGGTTGTCTGCACTCCCTGCCTGCTTTCTTACGTGGGGGGATGGAGAGCTCTTGTGCTCTAAGAAAAACATCTTTAAATTGTTGCCAGCCCTGTTTAGTTCCTTTGCCCCTAAGGACAGTATTCCAGGGGATCTCACCCACTAGATCTTAAAATAGCTTTAATTTTCCCTTTGGAAGTTCAGGAACCTGAATTTGTTCTTTGCCAGGCCCGTATTCCTCGAGATCACAAACTCAGCCAAGGCATGGTCACCACAGCCCAGTCTGCCTCCAGTCTTAACCTCTTTAATGAGTTATGTTGGTTAGCACCAGGTCCAGCAACACGTCACCTCTGGTTGGTTTGTGTAATACCTGGACCAGGAAGTTATCCTCAACACACTTTAGGAATCTCCTGGATTGCTTACAACCTGCTATGTAGTTTTCCCAGCAGACATCTGGGTGGTTGAAGTCCCCCATCAGGATGAGAGTGTGCGAGCATGATACTTCTTGTAGTTGAAGCAATAATGTCTCATCCACAGGCTCCTCTTGATCGGGCAGCTTGTAGTAGCCCCCAGCCACAAGTTGTTCTTTATTGATGTGGTCCTTAACTCTCACCCACAAGCCATCAACCCGTCCGTGGCTGTTTCTCAGAGGCATCTCTTTGCAGCCAATCCCTTCCCTAATGTAGACGGCAACACCTCCTCCCTTTCCCTGTCTATCTCTTCTGAAGTGTTTGTAGCCCTCTATTCTAGTGTTCCAGTTATGTGATCCATCCCACTATGTTTCCATGATAGCAATCAGGTCATATTTGTCTAATTGCACCAAGATTTCCAACTCCTCCTGTTGGAGTTGTTTCAAATGTTTCCCACACTGCTTTCATTGGTGTAGAGGCACTTCAGCTGGGCTATCGGTCGCACCACATTTCCAGAACCCTTCTTGATTGCACTGGGACAGTTCACAAGTATTTTCCTGATTTTACTTAGAGTGATTTGACCTAGGAAATCCCTCCAGCCTGGATAGACCTTCATCCACATCACTGTTTGCCTGTCCATCAAGTTCCAGAACTTCATGCCTGTTGTGTAGGGGCACTTGGAAAGGCGAGGTAGGGGGGGAAAGGGGTTCACCTGCCACTACAAGCAGAAACCTGCTTCCAGTCCCTATTGTCTCTTAGGTCCCCTCCTCCTGCATGGTGGTGAAAGGGCAGGGGGATCCTTTGTTTCTTATGTTGTGGCTGGCTGACACATCTATCTTAGGGATGATAGAGTATGATTACACCAGTCGATCTCCTTCTTTGACTCACTGATGCTCATCAGCCTGCCTATCTCCTCCCAAAGCTCTGTCACCAGGCTGAGCAGTTCTACCTGGGCATACCTCCCACACATGTACTCACTGCTGCCATCAGACACTGGCAGAAAACTTGGGCATACCCTGCAACCTGAGACCTGGATGACCAGATGTTCACTTGGTAGCTCTGTTTGGGTAACAGTATTGCTTTCTGTGACTGGAGAGGCCACCGGGGATTCAGAGGACATAGCTTTCTGCTGTGTCAACACCATGACTGGTGCTTCATATATAAATATATTTATATATAAACTTTTATTTTTTTTCCCTTGTCTGTTCTTTACACAATTACTCTGTGTAGTTTTGCTACTTTGGGGAGAAGTGTGAGTTTTTCAACAGAAAACAACTACCAGTTGGAGAAAAACTATTGATCCTTTTCCTGTGCCTCATGAAAAGCTCCAGCAATTTTTGCCACCATGCTGATGACCCCAAAACTATAGCTTCTGCTTGTGCTGCAAGGGAAAGAAACATGGTCCTGGAGGAGCTAAAATGAGCCAATGGAGGAGATTCTGCAGGCCTCAGGTTCTCCTTCCCTATAAAGCTCCTTAGAACTAGTAGGAAGAGGCAGATGTATTTGATTTCCACCAGAAATTTGCGTGGCTCAACCAGGCTCCCTCATATGGGTCTCAGGGTCACTTTTATATAATCTTTCATTTTTTTGTATAGTATGGTTTGATGGTATTTCCCTAAAGACAAGAGTGCTAGGATTCTTTTCCTTTATTTATAGTTATAGACCTTTCACAATGGAAAAACTCCCCATACTCCTCTCGCTCTGAAGACTGTCTTAGCTTCAATAAATTCGAAGTAATTCAAGTAATTCAAAGACTTCGGGTTCTAAAATTCTATCAGATATAGCAGTTTTTAACCTGGCCATCTCAGGACTCTGTTCAGGTCATCACATTTTCTACTGAGTGTTGATTAGCTAATCCAGAAAAAAGAGGGTTTTCCATTGACATTCAACTGTCTTCCACTATATTTTCAGTGATTACTATATATATAAACACCTGGAAATATAACTTTTGTGATCAACATACGTAGTCAGAAACTTTTATTTCTATTTTTTACTCTACTGAAAAGTAGGATCTGTTATCAGTTTGGAATGATGTTCCATAGCTGCACTTGTATTTATATTTTCATATATGTTGAAGAATGTCACTACCGTGAACACTTTGAGTTTTTCAGGCACTTTCCTTTTTTTACTTTTTTTTTTTTTGTGATCCTATTTGCAACTATTGAACATGTGTTTATTACATGGATCTCTTCTTTTCTATTTCTTTTCTATTTTAAGATACATTTAAATACTCTATGCTTTACAGTAGTGACATGGTAAGTGAGCAGACACATTCATAATAGCCAGAGAGGACATTTTTCAGGAAAAAGTCTGACATTCTAAAATGGGTTGTTTCTTTGACTTCTCAGTAAATAAATAAATAAATAAAAACCCAAGCAGCACAATGAAAAAGTTTAAAAGATTAACATCTCTGAAGTGTCTGGTTATCCATTTTTCCATTAACAGTAGCACATTCTGTTATTGCAGTTTTTGATTTACTGCTTCAAATAGGCTTTGAAAAATATAATAGAACATCTTTAATTAAATCCCCTAAACTTAAATTCAAGGATAAATAATAATCCATCAGCTATTTCTTTCTCTAACAGGACCCAGGAGAACTTGACAGTCTTAATCACTTCAGCCATTTACACCTTCATTTTCAGCTTTGTTTCAGCTGAGCCATTTAGTGGGGTTTATCTAAATTACAGTATCTTTTTTTTTTTTTTTAATCACACTTCGTAGCAGTAACACAGAAACTAATTTCAGGTGCAAAATGGAATATCTCTGGAGCACAGACATCAGTGGTGTAAGTGCGTTAGAATGCAAAGTTACCTGTCACTGACTGATATTTGTCTCTGTGATGAGCTGAGGCATTCAGGAACTGTGCCTCTAGTAAAATTAGGAATGAACAGCAGCAGCACAGTAGAATTTTAAACATATTACAGAACATTTGCCGAGGCGATCGGCTCCGGGGCAGATGTGTTCTGCAGCGGAGCAGGGGATCAGGACAGGCAGGGCTTTTTTTCCAGCATCGAGGCCACCTGAGGGAGCCGCCAGGACCCAGTAGCCCTCGCGAGGGAGGCTGACGAGGCATAGGCGGAGCCAGCAGCGTCCCCCCCCCCCCCGGCCGTTCAAAAGCAGCCCCTAGGGGGTGAGAGCGACCAGAAGCGTAGTGAACAGGGCAGGCAAACAGGGCGTGGTGCATCAGAAGAGAGTGGCGCGGCACTTCGCACAGGCAGGGCGAGCACGGGGGGCAGAGAGGGCAGAGCGTTCCCCCCTGCCCATACGAACAACTCCTCTAACGGCTGTCGGCTGCTGGCTAGGCTGCAATGGTCTACACCAGGCAGACTGCTCTCTCTAGAAAGTCTGTAACCACCCAGACTGACTGCCTGCTCAAAAATGTGGCAGTTCAGGTCTCTGGATGCAGGGAGTGTCTGAGCCTGTTGCTGCCATCTGAGGGAGGCAGAGAGACTGTGTGTGTGAGGTGTGAGCAGGTGGATGACATGGTCCACCTGGTGTCAGAGCTCAGGGAGGAGGTGGAGAGGTTGAGGGCTATCAGGGAGTGTGAGCAGGAGATAGACTGGTGGAGCAACTCCCTGCAAGGCCTGAAGGAAAGGAATCGTGGTAAGACACCCCAAACAGTGGTGGACCCCCTGCCCTGTCAGGCAGAGGGAGGGGATCTAGGAGATGAGGAGGAATGGAAACAGGTCCCTGCTCAACGTCGCAGGCAACCCTCCTCCCTACCAGCCCTGCCTTCCCAGGTGCCCTTACACAACAGATCTGAGGCCCTGGAGCTTTAGAGACTGGTGGGTGAGGATGAGTAGAAACGTCTACCCAGGAGGATGCCTAGGGTGAGGAAGTCGACTCCACGCCTCAAGACTGCCTCCACTAAGAAAGAAAGAAGGGTGATCATTGTAGGCGACTCCCTTCTCAGGGGAACAGAGGGCCATATTTGTCGGCTTGACCCTACCCATAGGGAAGTCTGCTGCCTCCCTGGGGCCACGGTCCGGGATGTTGCCAGAAAGCTTCCCAACCTGGTTCACCCCTCTGACTACTATCCTCTTTTGATATTCCAGGCTGGCAGTGATAATATTGAAGAGAGAAGCCTGAAGGCTATCAAATGGGACTTTAGGGGACTGGGACGGTTAGTGGATGGAGCGAGAGTACAGGTGGTGTTTTCGTCTATCCCTACAGTGGCAGGGAGGGGTACAGAGAGGACCCGGAAAGCCCACCTGATAAACACGTGGCTCAGAGGCTGGTGCCAACACAGAAATTTTGTTTTTTTTTGACCATGGGGCACTTTACTCGACACCTGGCCTGCTAACTGCAGATGGGTCCCACCTGTCTCTAAGGGGAAAACAGACACTAGCCCAGGAGCTGGCAGGGGTCATTGAGAGGGCTTTAAACTAGGTAGGAAGGGGGATGGGGATGAAGTAAGGCTTGTTAGAGGTGTGCCAGGGGAAACAATGTCAGGGTCTGGGGAGCAGGCAACGGCCCAGCTGAAGTGCATCTGCACTAATGCACGCAGCATGGGCAACAAACAGGAGGAACTGGAAGCCATCGTGCAGCAGGCAGGCTATGACTTGGTTGCCATTACGGAAACGTGGTGGGACCACTCTCATGACTGGAGTGCTGCAATGTCTGGCTATAGGCACTTCAGAAGGGACAGGCAGCACAGAAGGGGTGGTGGTGTGGCCGTCTATGTTAGAGAGTGTTTTGATGTTGTGGAACTTGAGGCTGGGACTGATAAGGTTGAGTCCCTATGGGTTAGGATTGGCAGGAAGGCCAACAAGGCAGGCATTCTTGTGGAGGTCTGTTACAGACCGCCAAACCAGGGTGAGGAGATGGATGAGGAGTTCTACGGGCAGCTGGCAGAAGTTGCGAAATCTTCAGCTCTTGTCCTCACGGGGGACTTCAACTTCACAGACATATCCTGGAAATGCAATACAGCTCAGAGGAAGCAGTCTAGGAGGTTTCTGGAGAGCGTGGAAGGTAGTTTCCTGACGCAGCTGGTTAGTGAGCGTACCAGGGGAGGTGCCCCGCTAGGGCTTCTGTTCACAAACAGAGAAGGACTGATGGGAGATGTGGTGGTTGGGAGCTGTCTTGGGCAGAGTGACCACGAAATGGTAGAGTTCTCTATTCTTGGCGAAGTCAGGAAGGGGACCAGTAAAACTGCTATCTTGGACTTCCGGAGGGCTGACTTTGAGCTGTTCAGGACACTGGTTGGCAGAGTCCCTTGGGAGGTGGTTCTGAAGGGCAGAGGAGTCCAGGAAGGCTGGGCACTCTTCAAGAAGGAAATCTTAATGGCTCAGGAGCGGTCTGTCCCCAGGTGCCCAAAGACGAGCCGGCGTGGAAGAAGACCAGCCTGGCTGAACAAAGAGTTGTGGCTAGAGCTTAGGAAAAAAAAGAGGGTATATGATCTTTGGAAAAGAGGGCAGGCCACTCAGAAGGATTATAAGGATGTTGTAAGGATGTGTAGGGACAAAATTAGAAAGGCTAAAGCTCATCTGGAGCTCAATCAGGCTACTGCGGTTCAAGATAACAAAAAATGTTTTTACAAATACATCAACACCAAAAGGAGGACTAAGGAGAATCTCCATCCTTTACTGGATGTGGGGGGAAATTAGTTACAAAAGATGAGGAAAAGGCTGAGGTGCTTAATGCCTTCTTTGCCTCAGTCTTTAGTGGCAAAACCAGTTGTTCTCTGGATACCCAGTACCCTGAGCTGGTGGAAGGGGATGGGGAGCAGGATGTGGCCCTCAGTATCCACGAGGAAATGGTTGGCGACCTGCTACAGCACTTGGATGTATGCAAGTCGATGGGGCCGGGTGGGATCCACCCGAGGGTACTGAGAGAACTGGCAGAGGAGCTGGCCAAGCCACCTTCCATCATTTATCGGCAGTCCTGACTATCAAGGGAGGTCCCAGTCGACTGGCGGCTAGCAAATGTGATGCCCATCTACAAGAAGGGCTGGAGGGTAGACCCGGGAAACTATAGGCCTGTTAGTTTGACCTCAGTGCCAGGGAAGCTCATGGAGCAGATTATCTTGAGTGTCATCACACGGCACTTGCAGGGCAACCAGGCGATCAGGCCCAGTCAGCATGGGTTAATGAAAGGCAGGTCCTGCTTGACGAACCTGATCTCCTTCTATGACAAAGTGACATGCTTAGTGGATGAGGGAAAGGCTGTGGATGTGGTCTACCTTGATTTCGGTAAGGCTTTTGACACTGTTTCGCACAACATTCTCCTCAAAAAACTGGCTGCTCTTGGCTTGGACTGGTGTACGCTTCATTGGGTTAAAAACTGGCTGAATAGCTGGGCCCAAAGAGCTGTGGTGAATGGAGTCAAATCCAGTTGGAGGCCGGTCACTAGTGGAGTCCCCCAGGGCTCTGTACTGGGGCCAGTCCTCTTTAATATCTTTATCGATGATCTGGATGAGGGGATCAAGTGCAGATGACACCAAGTTAGGTGCGTGTGTTGATCTGCTCAAGGGTAAGAAGGCTCTGCAGGAGGATCTGGATAGGCTGGACCGATGGGCTGAGGCCAACTGGATGAAGTTGAACAAGGCCAAGTGCCGGGTCCTGCACCTGGGGCACAACAACCCCAAGCAGAACTACAGGCTGGGTGATGAGTGGTTGGAAAACTGCCTGGCAGAGAAGGACCTGGGAGTGGTGGTTGATAGTCGGCTGAATATGAGGCAGCAGTGTGCTCAGGTGGCCAAGAAGGCCAACAGCATCCTGGCTTGTGTAAGAAGCAGTGTGGCCAGCAGGGCTAGGGAAGTGATTGTCCCCCTGTACTCGGCTGCCCTGTACTCGGCCGCACCTCGAGTACTGTGTTCAGTTTTGGGCCCCTTGCTACAAGAAGGACATGGAGGCGCTCGAGAGAGTCCAGAGAAGGGCAACGAAGCTGGTGAGGGGTCTGGAGAACAAATCTTATGAGGAGCATCTGAGGGAGCTGGGATTGTTCAGCCTGGAGAAGAGGAGGCTCAGGGGAGACCTGATCTCTCTCTACAGGTACCTTAAAGGAGGCTGTAGCAAGGTAGGAGTTGGTTTATTCTCCCACGTGCCTGGTGACAGGACGAGGGGGAATGGGCGAAAGTTGCGCCAGGGGAGGTTTAGGTTGGATATTAGGAAGAACTTCTTTACCGAAAGGGTTGTTAGGCATTGGAATGGGCTGCCCAGGGAAGTGGTTGAGTCACCATCCCTGGAGGCCTTTAAAAGACGTTTAGATGTTAAGCTTAGTGATATGGTTTAGTGGAGGACTTGTTAGTGTTAGGTCAGAGGTTGGACTCGATGATCTTGGAGGTCTCTTCCAACCTAGATGATTCTGTGATTCTGTGATTTATTTTCCTTATTGCACAGGCAGCTGTGGAGTACAAAAATTGTTTCATTAATGTAAAGTTTTGAGTTACATCACACCATTCATATAGGTGCATGGAAGCTCAAAGTAACTACTCACATAGTTCCTTAACATTCTTATTAATGCTGCTCTAGTTTTTTTTACGAACCTTCAGGATAAAATAACTTCTGTGTTTTCAGATTTTACCCTTGGTACATTACTGAGATATTTTAAAATATATTCTTCATGTGAAATAAAGGGATATGACCTTGTATTTCACTTCGTAAGTGCATTTCACCAGTATAGCTGCCTCAAATGAATGACAATCAAGCTAAAAACAAGACTGCAACTTCTTTTTTTTTTTTCTTTTTCACAGTGAAAAAAATGTGAAAAATCACTTACCACGACATTTTTAATTGACTTTAATCTATTTAAATCTATTTTTACGTCTTAAGATTTCGTTAACTTGTTAATATTACATAAGTACAATAGTGACATACATAGTAGTATTTATGTATTTAAACCCTACTCATATTAATATTATATAATTTCAGCACTTACCTTTTTCCTCAGCATATTCTAAGGCTGTCAAGTAAACTTCTCTGAGTATCAGTTTGCCTCTGAAAGGGCAGGAGAATACAAGAGTATGTTTTTTTGTTTGGTTTGGTTTGGTATTTCTTTTTTGTTGTTGTTGTTTTATTTTGTGTGTTTTGTATTTATTTATTTATTTGTTTGTTTGTTTTTATTCTCCAGTCTAGACTTTTGACAAACGGATTAGCTCTCTCAAATTCATAATCACTGGACAGAAAAAAATAGGTTTTGACATTTTTGTGTTACAATTCCACCTTCCGTAAGCATCTTCAAGAAATGCGTTCCTAAAGAACTGTAGACTTGCTCATGCATAGAATTTAAGATGCACTTCTGCTTTTTGCCTTATACTCATCGACCAGTTAATTTGCACGAGTATGCATATCGCAAGTGGTTGAGTGGTGGAAGTTGAAGTGGATACAAATTCTACTAAGCATACGTGGTGAAAGTGAGTGCCTTTCTAGACAACATCCTAGGGATGGATGCAATGCCCTCAGAAAGGAAAGGAGTGAAAAAGGGGAAGGAGCTAAAGTACTAGGAACTCCAGTCTGTGTAATACCACATAAGTAAGAAGATCTAAGCAGTACACGACTACTATGGTGGTCTATGACTACCCTCCTTTGAGATTCCTTTCCCTCATTTCCCTCATTCACCTCTTCTAGAAAACAAGAATGAGCAATGAGTATGCCATGCTGGTCTCCACAGATGATAGCATTTTGCCATAGTACATTGTGTGTACTTTGCGTGACCATTTTTCTATCTTGAAACAATTTAAATGATCTATTAATTATATGTAATATTTAACTCGAAGCATTTTAAAATTCATTTTTCTCTTTGATAGCGTATGAGTCAAGGGTATAACTGTGAGTGGACAAATAAGTGTTCTTTTTACCAATATATTGAAACTACTGTAATTATTTCCACTTTGCAGCAAAGCTTACCAGCACAGATGTAATTTTTTTTATCAATTTGTCAATCAGCTTTCTGTTATATCCTTTGTGAGAATATGGTAAGGCTTGTAACACTCCATTCTCCAGGAAAGGTATTTGTGAAAGTCTTTCTTCTGTCCTGGCAAGTTAATGTTGCAGGAGATGCTACATATTTAAACTGAAAGAGGGTAGATTTATATTAGATATTAGGAAGAAAATCTATTCTCGGAGAGTGGTGAGGTATAGGAAAATGTTGCCCAGAGAAGCTGTGGATGCTACATCCCTAGAAGTGTTGAAGGCTAGATTGGAAGGAGCTTTGAGCATCCTGGTGTAATGGAACGTGTCCCTACCCATGGCACAGGTCTTGGAATTATATGATCTTTGATTCTATGATTCTTTGATATATTATAATATTTAATATTTTTTCACTGTCATTGTGTTCAATAAAAACTGAAGATGATAGGACAGATAAACTTTTTTTTTTCTTTTTTTAATCAGGCTTCATTAAAAAGGACTTTTCTGGGAGGGCACATGGTTCATAATAGCAGAACTGATTGAGGTTTACGCCTTTACATTGACATATGCATTCTTGTTTGAAGTAAATACTAAGTATTGTGTATACATTTAACTTAACAGAAAGTAAGTTACTTTATTCACCCCTCCCCCCCCCAAAAAAAAAAAATACAGAGAGAAAAACACGAATCATGATCAGTCTGTTTCTAGTGCTATATTAGAATAAACCAGAAATAATTACATAAAATCAATGATAGCAAAGGCCAACTACTTCAGATACTCAGGAAATTATTGCTCAATTTTATTCTGTGATTAAAAAGTATTTATTAAAATACTTTAGGAAACACAAGAACTGCAATATGCAAGCCATCACATACTACATGGTGGAATGCAGGAGTTGGTATATTTTTCCAACACTTAAATATTTAGTATGATCATTAAATTTTACATTGCACATATGAATAGATTTCTAGCCAAGCTTATGCATGCCATAGGAATTTCAGCACATGTCCCACATATTGTTTTGGAGAATTTGCCCCTCGTTGGCTTCAAATGAGGAAAAAGCAGTGTAAGCATGGATACCGCATCTAAATTCAGATTAAAAAAAAAAAAAAAAAAAAAGGAGATGCAAATGTTGCTGTTCCCTGCTGATTTTATATAACTACTTCCCTCATTGGAACATATTTTGAA